>NC_061114.1:184792051-184908841 GCF_002878395.1 Capsicum annuum
TCTTTTCCGAACATCAACCTTTCTTTTGAACAAGTTGTGTTTTAAGAAATATCCTCTATGTTTACAACCACGAGAATTCAAGATAAGCGAAGAGAGTATGATGTAAACAAATCAATGCATAATGAATTCAAAACCCAAAGTGATAGATTGTATGCTACAAGGCTTCCATAACCCTAACTAATAAACTTAGCTACTCATGAATAAAATGGAAATTGCAATAGAAATATTCATCATACTAAAAACTAGAAGATGATCTTGGTGTGCGAATTGTGAAAATAAGAGAGAAAACGTTTCTTTCTCTCTCCTCAAGCTAAGCCGCCTTTCTCCTCTCCTAAAAATAATACAGAATAATGAATAAAAATTCAGCATTAAGCATTTTAATACTATCTTCTCTCATAATTGCCTTCTAAGTCCCTGAACTAATTATAAATGACCAAGTAGTCTTGGACATAGTTTCTAGACGCCACATTTGGTCCAGACTGCTACTCTCTCTTGTGTCATATGTCATCCACATTGCATAGTCACATTATGTCTTCATCTACTCCATTAATACCTGAAATCATGCTAATCATATCGGTTAGCTCAATCACATAGAAGTAGAGTAAAAACATAAGAAACTAGGCACTTTGTTCTCTAAACTTAGCTAAAATATGGATTAGTTATGGTGCTTAGGCGTATAAATACACCCAAGATCACCACCCCAAACTTAAAGCTTTGTTCGTCCTCGAACAACATATACATTTATGCATACTACACAAGCCTTAACACCCACAAAAGAAGACAAGATGCTCAAATAGGCTCACACAACAATTATAAACAAGAAGTAGATTCAGGAATCATTACTAGAGATAACCTACCCTCAAGAATAGAGTTGACTGTCACTTTCAGATAATTTTTGCTTTTCTCTGTTTCGATGGGGACATTCATTGTTTGTTCTTTCTTCTTTATATTTTTATTTTTGTTTTCTTGAGCTAGTTATTCAAATAGAAAGTCATTTTTCTTATGTCTTTGAGTCAAATCAATGTCAAAGCAAGTGAGAAGAGATTTCAAAATAGGATACCAACTTCTTAAATTACACAAAGCAAGACAAAAGGCCAACACATGAAAGATGCATGATTGTAAGTCAGAACAAGGCATACAGAAAATTGTTGCCAATAGATAAGTCTGGGAGCTCATAGAAATACCAAGATTCAAAGGATCTATCTGAAGAGCCTGGCAAAGCAGAGATACTGTACTTGTTTTAGAGTCACTCTTAATAATATGAATTTGGGTCAATGATGCAGCAAGTCAATGACATATGCTAATGGTTTGAAGTAAGATTAAATGTGACGAGGGCAAGAACGATTGGCGTGAAGCTAAAGCCACAAACTAGCCACTATGTTTTTTAAAATCACAAGTTTTATTTTGTATAAAATAGGAACACATGTTACCTTTAAATCAAGGATTTCAAAGCCTAAACATTAAAGGCCGTAATTTCTCACCTCTACAAATACAAGAGAAGCTGTTGCTGCACAGGTTTGATAATCAAAACCATGGTAAAACTCATAATCCAATATCTCTAGGAGATACACTTCCTTGTTCAGGTAATTCAGGTTCATTTATTATGTGAAGCACTTCCTAAATTGAACCTTCACTCCTAGAATTCGCACTTTTTAGTCGAGTCCTTCCATTTAATCTTTAGGAGACACAATTCCTTATCCAAGTAATTTAGGTTTATTTATTAAGTGACGTACTTCCTAAATTGAACTTTCACTCCTAGAAGTCACACTTTATGGTTGAGTCTTTTCATTTAATCTTTAGGAGACACATTTTTTTATTTTGGTAATCCAAGCAGCATTTGTAAGGAGACACATTTCCTTGGGTAATTCAAGTGGCATTTGTAAGGAGACGCATTTCCTTATCCAGAAAATTTAAGTGGCATTTATAAGAAGACACATTTCCTTATTTGGGTAACTCAAGAGACATTTCTAAGGAAATGCATTTCCTTCTCTGGATAATTTAAGTGGTATTTTCAAGGAGACACACTTTTGTGTTTGGATAATTCAAGTGGCATACGTAAGGAGACGTATTTCCTTGTTTGGGTAATTCAAACGACATTTATAAGAAGACGCATTTACTTGGGTAATTCAAGTGGCATTTGTAAGGAGACGCATTTCCTTGTTTAAGTAATTCAAGAGACATACGTAAGGAAATTCATTTCCTTCTCTTGATAATTTAAGTGGTATTTGCAAGGAGACGCATTTTCTTGTTTAGGTAATTCAAGAGGAATATGTAAGGAGACACATTTCCTTGTTCGGGTAATTCAAGCAATATATGTAAGGAGACACATTTACTTGGGTAATTCAAGTGGAATTTGTAAGGAAACACGTTTCTTTTTTTGGGTAATTTAAGTGACATTTGTAAGGAAACGTATTTCCTTGCCTGGGTAATTTAAGTGGCATTTGTAAGGAGAAGCATTCCCTTATCTGGGTAATTCAAGTGGTATTTGTAAGGAGATTCACTTCCTTGATTGGGTAAGTTAAATTTTACTTGTTAGGTGATGCACTTCCTAACTTAAGTTTTCACTCATAGAAAGTATACTTTCTAGTCGAGTCATTCCCCTTGACTCCTAGAAAATATACTTACTAGTCGAGTCATTTCCTTTTCCTAGAAGATATACTTTCTAGTCGAGTCATTCCAATTAAATTTTAGGAGTCACACTTCCTTGTCAATTTTTATTTGTCAGGTGGCACACTTCCTAACATAAACCTTTATCTCTAGAAGATGCACTTTCTAGTCGAAATTTCACACTTTAATTCTTAGGAGATGAATTTCCTAGTATTGGTCATTTAATTTTACTCTCAAGAGATGTATTTCTTAGTCAGAGTCTTGATTCATCATTGAATAATGCAAGTATGTATGATTGGATTTGACATTCACAAGTTTTCTAATGATAAACTGAGCAAAAATTTAATTCATGTTATTGAAAGCATCATTTAGGACCCTTTTGAAAAATGAGACTTTATTTGTTAAAAAGTGAGATTTCTATCATAACATTTATTTGGGATAATTTTCTTTCTAGTTTTGATGTGATTTCAGGAGCCCGCCTGAACAATAGGGCAAATAATGGAAAGTCAAGAAACAAGGTGAAGAAGTTGAAAGTTAAGCAACAAGGTGAAGAAATTGAAAGTCAACAGATTGAAGAAATATCAAGTCAGGAGTCCTCCTGGAGAGCAAAGTGAAGAGATTGAAAGACAAGCAACGAGGTAATGAAATTGTAAGTTGGGAGCTCTCCCGGAGAACAAAGTAAGGAAATTGCAAATCAGGAGCCCGCCAGGAGAACAGGGTGATGAAATAACAAGTCAAGAGCAAAGAAAAACTGCAAAGATAGGACTTTTGTAATTTCATTTATGTTTTAAATTTGTAATTTTCATTTTTGATGTAATGTTAGCCGTGGACCGGAACCTCGAAGGGACCTCACTTGACTCTCCAACTTGGTATATTTCACCTTTTTTAACTATTTGAGATACTATGGCTCGATTTTCTTATAATCTGGGTAAGTAGGATATCCAAAATTAAGAATCGGTGCATTCCTTCCTTCTATTTTCTCCCATTGAATAATGGTCGGGTCAAAATTCGATCTCATCGTCTACTTCTTTATCTGCAACCACTTTTTGTTTACATCCAAAGAGGGGCATTATGTAGACACGTAATTTTGTCCCTCCCGAAATTTGAATTTTACCCTTTACCCTATCTTACCATGCATCCTCAATCATGAGATAAGTTTCACAAGAAAACAACAAATTGATAACGACTTTTCACACCCCACCCTAACAAAAATAAAAAAAATTTCAACAAATTAACACCCACCTAAATAAATTGGACGACCTCACTTTATCCTAACAACTTTCTACCTCACCCCTACCCCTACTTGGATGCATTTTTCTTATTCATTTCTAACCTCTTGAGTGTGTACTGTCAAGTTCAACTACTTTTTAATCAATCACCTTCTCAGGCTCATCAATCGGCATAACTTTAGGCTGGGGTATTTATGGCTTGAGTAGCTCATTGAGAAATTTCAAAGAGGTCTTTATCGAATAAACTCCACCACCCCAAACTTATCCCCTTCAATCACTATATTCATGCACAAATCTTTGTAGTGGGATAGTATGTTGCATTACTTGTAAATTTTAAAAATTGCCACTTCATCCTCCAGCCTTATTGTGAGCGTGCCTTCTCTCACATCTATCAAAGCTCCTCCCGTTGCCAAGAATGGACATTGCTAGAGTGGATGGTATATATTTTGATATGGGTGATGCGTTTGGGGAAAAGATGAGTTGTCTAGACCCATATATTGGCCATTTTATCCATTTGATCCCGATAAAAAATTTGAATATAGAGATTTCCACACACCCAACTTGATCCTTGGTCTAGTTGACAAGCAAAGTTTAGATGAGGATATTAGAATCCTTTCCTATGATGGAAAGTCTTTCTTGGGGATTTACAAACCACTTGATAGACCCACATTATGCATGGGAGGCATTTCTAACAAAGATAAGAATTCATTAAATAAGTGAAGTAAATAAAATATCCAAGAAAATTCAACATTTTAATTTTCCAATCTTGACCCAGGTTTCCCTACTTAGAGGTCAAGGAGAGAGTCTCCTCTTGAAAATACTTTGGATGGATTCAATTCTTGTGATCCCCTTATTTGTAAATTGCTTACAATTTGTGACCCATTTCTTAAGGAAATTTGTAGCTTGTTTGAAAGTAAAAAGTTATATGTGCTTAAATGTTTTGTTTCCATCCTTGTTTGCATTATATGCTATATCATTTCATCCAAATGGCCTTCTTATAGATAATATCACCTTGGATAACTCTTTTATACTTAATTTCTTTCAATATTACCTCTTTACTTACGATGATATCCATGCAAGTCTTGGATTTATTTTATGTAGAGGTAGGCAACTTGTTGGTTGTTCCACTTGTTTGAATGACAAATATATATGGATCTTATGGACTTTAAACCAATTGAGGCACCATACTTAATGTGGTATCTTAAAGAGGCGATGAAACAATTGTGTCTTATGGCTCCTAAGATGAAGGTAGCCTTTCCTTTTGGATTTAGTGATTCCATTATGACCTTGGTGGTTTCCTTACCTCTTGGTGATTCCCATAGCCAAATCCTTTGTTCATTTTTCAATAAGTTTCTAACTTTACCACAAAGGATCCTTGGTTATATCTTAAGCGTATGCAACCTTTGAATGATGGTATGATTATTTATGCTAACTCTAACCCTTATGTCATGAGGATGTTGTATTTGTTTGTCCTTTCTTTGGTTTTCTAAGGTTTGGATTCAAGGTCGAATTCTTTTGAAGAAGGGGAGGATGATAGTAGCCAAATTGCCTTGGGACCTTCAGATGAGATGCATATGATGGTCGAGGTTCTTGATGACTACTTAGTACTATTAATAAACACCACATAAATAAATATTACAATTAAGAAGGGAGAAGGGTTTTTGCCAAGGTCAAATGAGTGCAAAACGAGGCTCGAAAGCCCCTTGGAAGGGTTATACACCTAAGGCCCTTTAGATCTACTTTAGCATTTAAAGAGCTGGTGAAAACATACCCTAATGGGCCTTTTATTACATCTGGATCACTTTTGGGCCCTAATTATGTAATATTTAGCCAAACTATAAATACTTGACAGCTAGGATCATTTTAGTTAGCTTTTGTTGATTGATAATGATGAATTCATGAATCTCCTCTAGGAGTGTTTTGAGAGCTTGGAAAAGAGAATGTTGATATTTGATTAGAAACATCGATTGTAAGGGAGATTTTGAAACACCCTGGGTTTGGGGCCCTTTGAAAATTTCCTGAATTTTTGAATTCTAGGAATCATAAGACTTGTGGGTACTATTCATATGATATGGTACGAATGGTATGCCTTGGTCTTATTCTAACAAATATTGGTTGGTAGGTTGGATTGGTCTTTGGAATGGGTACGACTTTGGTAGGTATGAGTTGTATGGAGGTTGATGGGTTATATTGTTGGGATTTTCTTTTACTTAATCTAATACTTAGTAAAATAACTTGGATCTGAGTACGAGTGGCTCACCATGGGATGTGGGATAGTGTATGAGTCATACCTATCAACCCATATGGTGGACAGTGTTCAAATTTCCTTTGATTTTATTCTCCTAGGGATACAATTTAGAGGTATTAATCGTATGGTGGGATATAACTTAGTTTGGGTAAGTCGTATGGTGGAGAATGTTGGGTCCAAGGTGGAGGCCAAGGGTACGAGTGGTGGGTACCACTTGTAATGGAGGTTATGACTGGTATATGAGAGTCACATCCTTTGATAGGATTTTATATAGTTTAAGTTGCGGGTAATCTGAAAATTTCCCCTTATAACTCCTTAGGACCCCACGACTTTTATCATGGAACATTATTTACCCTATTATTCTATTCTTAAACACTTAGAAACACTCTCTAATTTGCTCTAAAGCTCTTAAGTAAAGGAAGGCTAGGGTTTCATCTGAAGGAGTAGTTTGAGGCTTGTTTGGGTGATTTCTCTCTATCATCTTCTAATCTAAGGCAAGATAATCCTCCCTTATTGTTACTTTAACCTAAAGGAACGATTTATACAATGTTTTCATCGCATGATTATAGTATGGTTTTGGGGTTTTCAAATATGTGGTAGGGTTTTGGTATTATATGTTTGGTATGGTTTACCCATGTTTTAATTATGGTTTTACATGCTCTAATGGTGGTTTGGAAAATTGGTTTCAAGGAAATGGTTAAATGGTAATTGGATTTGATTTTGAAAAAACTATGCCCCCAACATTTTTGATAAAATGCCTATGAGAATGCTTTTACTATATTATTGGACTTTTAATGGAACTATTGCATGGTACAGTTTGATAATAGAACCCTAAATAGTGCAAATGGTTTTGGAATGGTTAAATGGTAAGGTTTGGTGGTCATGGTTAGTCTAATTGAAAGCCTTATGAGGTACAAGGGAATCCCCCAAGTAAATATGTTATTGAACAACTTGCGGGGTACATGGGATTCCCCCCAAGAAAAATAAGTAATGAAACACTGGAGGGGTATATGGGAGCCCCCCCCAATTTAACTTGATAATGTATACTATAGGTACATAGGAATCCCTCTACATTAAAATGTTGGCTAAGGATATTGCTTGCAAGCTATAGTCGGTATGAGGATTCTTATGCTTTTAGACTTGGATTATAATAATGGTGAAATAGTTTGGTTGGATTAAATTGGTTTTAATTGCACAATAATAAAGGGTAGTGATAGCTAACCGTAAAGGTTTGAGTCCAATAAATAGGCACTAGAAACTCATGTTTGCCGATATGAGGGAAGATTATAGTGACCATATAATATAGTTGGAGGTACATGAGAATCCGCTAAGTACACTGTACATATGTATCATGAAGAGCGAAGGGTACTTGGGAATCCCCTACTCTTATTGTATCTCTGATTCGTTTGACTACATATATCAGTGCCTGATCATGGGTTACACTGGACCTATTTAGCCCGTAGATGGTTTTAGGACTCTTAAGCTACACATACCTAGGTTAATGGTTTTAGATGCATGCTAAATCAAGTTCCCTTTTCTGGCATGGTTATATAAATATATGTATGGTTTGTATGTGTATGGTTGGTTTACTTGGTTTTAATGGATTGCATTATTTTATTTTTATCTCGAGTTTCTTGCAAGCATTCACCCGTAAACCCATCTTTGAGCGACTGTATCCCCATTCAATGCAAGAATTAGCAGTTTTACTCCACCTGCTTAGTGTTTGACTTTGGGATCAGCTATTGGTTTTAAGGGTGAGCTTTCATATTCCAAAATACTTTATTTCTTTCATGGATTTACATGCTTTGGTTATTTTATGGATACTGGTTTTAGCTATGGTTGGGGGCATGTGCCAACCGCATATGGTTTTCATTTAGTTAGTGGCTTTTGTGGAACAACTATGGGTTTGAATGGACGAGATCGTTATTGCTGTCAGCCTTAGTATTGGCATTCTTATTGGGGCTGACACCGTTGGATGGTTTTTATGATTGTTCTATCCTCTTATATTATGTTATGGATAGGAACTTTGTTATAATGTGGTTATTGATTTATGGTTGGGTTTGGTTATGGATGGGTTTGGATGGTTGGACTCAATTGATTCGATCTTAGTTATAGACCTATCCTAGAGTCTGGAATTTAATAATTATTCTACATTGTTATATGCTTGATATTCAACAAACTCAAGGCGTGCATCTGGAGGTTGGGTTGGGTAACGGGGTGGTCTCAGATCCTGTTCGAACTTGGGATGTCCATTACGATAAGGCCCTAGGTTGGGTTATGTCAAGTTGGTATCATATCTTTAGGTTCATGGTCAATTAGGACTCTACAAAGTCGTTTCTAGTAGAGTCTTTTTATGGGTGTGTAGTGTGCCACACTTATAAGGGAGAGGCTTCAAGGCATTTAAGAATGCTTTCTCTTTCTTTGAATTCTATTACAAGCTGCAAGGTCTAAGGTCTATTTTAATTCATATTTGTTATCTTTTTAGATCATGCCTCAATGATCTGGGATGCAAGGTAACTCTTCTATCCCAATCGGGTCTAATGTTTCTGGGACACACTCTACTCATGAGATCCATGCTCGGTCTAGGGGCCCAGTCCCTAATTTTTTTGGAGTCCCATCGGTTGCTAATAGTCCTCTTCAAAATGAGGTGACTAATGTGAAATTTGGTCAATTGATTCATGCTATTACTTAGTTTGTTGCTGCTCGGGCTGAGTGAGGTGCATTTGGTGTGTCATCTGCTGAGGCTACAAGGGTTGACCAATTTATGAAAATGAATTCTTCTACTTTTACAGGTGTGAAGGTAGAGGAGGATACCCAAGCCTTCCTAAATGAAATAAAGAAAATCTTTAAGGTAATGCAGTCCACGAATGTGGAAGGGATAAATTTTGCAGCTTACCAGTTAAAGGATATGACATACTAATGATATGAGGAGTGGAATTAGGTAAAGGGTGGTGATATTAAGGAGTCACTATTGTGGGAGAATTTCTCTAATACTTTTCCAGACCGCTTCATTCCTATGTAATTGTGGGAAGCGAGGGCAGAGGAATTTATTAATCTAATATAGGGAAGAATGTCTATCAAGGAGTATGCCTTGAAAATTAACCAACTATCTAGGTATACAATAATATTGGTGTCAGACATGAGGAATAGGATGAGAAAATTCTCTTCTAAATTGTCTCAGGATTTAATCCTTGAAAGCAAGACCACATTTTTTATTAAGGACATGGATATTTCTAGGTTGGTTGTTCATATGCAATAGGCGGAGGAAGAAAAAAGAAAGCAGGCTGAGTTTGAAGAAAGGAAGGGAAAGAAGTGCTGGTCCTCTGAACCAACAACAAGGTGTTAAGGATGGTGGTAAGTGGCCAATGAAGAAGTGGGGAGTTTTGGTTCCTTTTCTACAGCTAGTGCTTCTTACCAAAAATAGTCGGGTGATAGGAGTCAGCAGTGTGGTGATAATTTTTGGGAATAGGGTACCTAATATAAGGCAAGTGGGGCTCATTTAACCTTATCATGCCCTTGTTATTAGTTCTGTGGTAGGTTGCATAGGGGTTTCTGTGATGAAGGGAGGAACAGATATTTAAAATATGTTCAACCAGTCCATGTGCTTAGAAATTGTCTGATTGTTAAGGGTTCTTCAGGAGCTAGTAAGGCTCGGTTACTTCATCTTCTGCTCTTGCACCATATGGTACTTCTTATACATCATTTTCTGCTCCTGGAACCAGCGTGGGTCAGAATAGGTTATATGCTATTACTACTCGGCAGGAATCTAAGGCATCACTTGAAGTCGTGACTGGTGATGTTGGGTGTATTTATGCATTCTAGCATCACTATTCTAGCCTTTTAGTATTGTTTTAAGGATGATTCTAAGATATAATGGTTAATAATCAGATAAATGTGTTAAAACATGCGTTTATATGGATCAAGGTGAATTCCAAGCAAGCTTGTACTTAAAAGAATCAATTGGAGTTCAATAGAGAAAAATAGTCTTTCTAGCGTGAGCTAGTTGCTTGTCTAGCCTCTCTTGTTGGTTTCTATTGCGTTCTATGTATTCCTTATGGTTTTAAATATGTTATTATATGTGGAACTAAGTGATAGGAGTGCACATAGTGCACATGAGTCAAGGGAAGAGTTGAAACTTGAGTTAAAAATCAAAGTGAAATTTGCCTATACTTAGCTCGTGTTTCTATTTCGACGTGTTGGATTTTATTTTGTTTTGAGATTTAAATTGTTGTTTTTAATGATATAGGATGATTTATGAATGGATTATAATGATATATGAAGGATATACAAGCTTCAAATCAAGTCGGAACAACTCAAAAAGGCTCGAAATAGCTCAATGAAGGCACAATATGCAGATTGACACACTTTTGGACCCCTGGAATGTCTAGGGTGCATGTGGATTTTAGGAGTGGTCTACTTTTTCAAAATACCAATGTGTTCATAAGAGTCCCAAAATATTAACCATATGTCGCGTGGTGGTCCTAGAGGCAATTAGTCCGCGATACGGGCTCATTTCGGTGCCCCCTTGCCTTAGAAAAATTCCGAATGACAAATTCTAGAGAGGTAGGGTGATTTGGAGGCAACGCCTCACCTGGAGTTGGAATCAAACCAGGTCTGTACCTCACCTACTCCGGGGCTCAATAACTAAAGGTTTTCTTGTCCAACACGAAAAGGGCTTGCTCCTATACTATAAATACATGTTGTATGACTTTTTTACATACTTTTGGACATCTTGGAGCATTGGAGGCTACCACAACTTCTTTTTAGGTTTTATCATTCTTTAATTTAGTTTCTTTATGGTTTGTATCATCTATCCAAGGGATTGGATGATGAATATTTCCATTAAAGGCTAAAACTCCTTTTCCGGGGTTAAGGCCAAGATCATGACTACTTTCGTTTTGAATTAAGTTTGTTGATTTTCTTATCATCATTGGTTGTTTGTTTATTCTTGTTTTAACTATTTTAAGGAATTACTACCCTTATAATAAATCAATTGTCAGCCTTGTGATCTCGGGAGTGGGAATAGAAAGATATAACAAGGGAATAAGCAAAGTATGGGTCTTGTTTCTTTATAAAACAAGGAGTTTGAATTAGCATCTAGGATAGGGATGTACTTAGATGACTTAATTGATTCACACATAGGATGACTGCTTACACAACTTTATTGGATTATTACATGCCCGCTCAATGATGTAGGTGTACGGTCCAACTTAGGTAAACGATGAATGGTTGAAAAACCGTATCATGCAATTAACCCTGCGAATCAATAACCAAGATAAGCAATTTAATGAATGAAGTTCAATAACGTAGTATGATTGTTTGTAAGCCTTAACCCTGGGCTTCTATCCATAGATTGTCCTAAGTCATTACTTTTCTGCATTAGTTTAGTTTATTTTTAGTTTACAATTCTTAAACTCTAGTTTTTACTCTTCTCAATTTGTTAAACTAGAATTGGATAGACGATGAATGCAAGTCCCTAAGATATCTATACTTGGGATTCCTTGAAGCCACTTACTACTTAATAATACCACGTACACTTGGGTATGCGCTTGGGTGCTATCAAGTTTTTGATGCCATTGGCGGGTACTTGTAACTAGGCAACTATATTATTTTTAGTTTTTCTATATTTAGTTGTAAATAGTTTTTTATTTTTATTTTTATTTTCTTTTATTTCTATTTTTCTCACACTCTTCTTGAGATGTCAGTTTTAGATAGATGATTTTTGAGGGATGATGATTCTTGTCATTTTTGTGGAGGACCCCACTATGAGGCTTTTTATCCAGATTTTGATCCAAGCATTTGGAGGGTCCCTATTTGTTTTCAGCCTGTGGAACAACCCATAAGTTGGTGTGTGGTTTGTTACAGTCTATATCACTCTATAAATATGTGTACTTTTAATCTTGATTTTGTCATGTTTGCGGGCAATGCTCAACAGACAACTAAGGAGGTAGATGCAGAGTTGACCTTTCAACCAGTTGTAGACGAAGTAGATGATAATTTGAGAAAGTCTGAGTACTCAGAAACTAAATTTGTCGAACAGGTTAAGGAGTTTCCACGGCCACCATGTCTACAGTAGCTAAGCAAAGAAAAATATGAGAAGGATATTAGCCAATTTGTGGTACAACTGCCACCATGTATACATTGGCTAAGCGAAGAAAAATATGAGTAGGATATTAGCCAATGTGTGAAGAAAACATAAGAATCGAAGCCACTCGATTTTCATCTTTATCTTGAGACTGAAATTGAGAAGGTAAATAAAAGTGAGTGTGTAGTAGATTGTGTAAATTTTGAAGTAGGATTGGTTGGGCCGCATTTGAAGCACTTTTCTACATTATGTTTAGATGTTGTCTTGTATGTAAATCATTTAAAAAAGTGGAAGAGTGTAAAGATGAGGAACAAGAATCCTATATTCTTGATTTTGCACCGGACAAGCAAAATAAAAATATACCTCACTTTAAGGCCGAGTGGTTTGCCATGCACATCTTATTACTCGGTTCAGTAATTTTTGTACCACCTCCTTATGATCGAGGCAAAAAGATGGATGCGATGTTGAGGGTGAAATTTATATTCTTAAGGTGGAGGAAAAATTTGATTAGGTCGTGCGTGGACACTAAATTAGGTGCTTCTTAGGAGGCAAACCAAGTAAATTTGGTATGTTTTCTTGTCAGTTTTTAGTTTTTATTTCACATAGTTTTTATTTTTGGTTGAGTCAGAGGTTAATGGGAATTCTGAGTACCATAATCTTGAGCTGGGAACATGGAAAAGATTGAGTGTGGGGTCCATGAATCTCCTTTATGTAGGTATAGAGGCCTCAGGGAGTATTTCTTTCTTTTACTTTTAAATTCACTTTAGAGACAAAGTAGACTTTTAAGTGTGAGATGGGGAAATTACCAAATCTTGGCCCAATTTAAAATTTTTTTAGGTTAGGAATAAGTGAGATATTCTTGTTGGTTCTATTTTTTATTACATGATGCCCGTGGGTTTGACTGATAAAAGCATGTTGATTGAGTGAAGTGCTATTTTTGAGACTCGTAGGTTTATGTTTGTCACTCTTGTATTTTTTGGGTTAAATTTGACTTCATGCTATTATTTGGTTGGGAGTCTATGATGATCCTATTGAGTTGAGCATGTACCATGTGTGTGAAAGGTTTTTGTATATTCCTTGTTGCATCTGATGTCTAGAACTTACCTGGTGTGTGTGTAAAGCGAAATAAGAGTGTGGGTTTAGGAGATTATTTAGGAATTTCTTTGTTAGCCTTGTTTTATTCCTTCTATTTTTTCTACCCATTGTGCATTATCCTTTTTAACCCCCATTGATCCTTTAGCCTTTTCTTTGGAAACCTCATAAGTAGCCTAATCCCATATTTGATAGACCATAATTTGATCCAAAAAGCTCCTAAATTCTATAATGAAAAATATAATTGAAAAAGGAGTTTGGGAAATTGAAGAAGAAAAAGGTGAAATTGATGCCCCAAGGTAATTGTTATTGGTGTTTATATTTGATGTATGACGGTTAGGATTGATAAAAATGGTGTTAAAAATATTCCCATGATTGTAGAAAAAGAAAAAAATTGAATCTTGAGGGAATAACCAATACACCCACCAAGTGTTTGTGAAAATGCTTAAAAGAGATGAGGGGAAAATAAAAGATATTGGTAGACAAAAATTGGTGTAAATGGGTTTTTGGAGATTGGTTCTAATTGTATAATATAGTGTATTAAAGTGCTTAGAGAGGTTAGTCACTATTCTTGGCCAAAATAGTTCCTTCCCATCCCTTAGCCTATATTACAACCCGGAAAAGTCCTAATTGATCCTAAGCTTTACATTCGATTATTAGTGGAGCATTACACTAAGGCCAATCCTATGGTTCATTGTGTGTAACTTGTGAAGTCTTTGTGAGAGTGAGCGTAATTTGATTCTTGTACCCATCATGTTCTAAATTTCTTAATTGTGAGTTATTATAGGTATCTCTCTTATTGTGAGGGGGACATGTTTGAGGAATGTAGGTGATTTTTATGATGTCCTTGATTGAATGATAAGCATGATTTTTCCATTAGGTGAGTCAATTCTTGAGTCTAGGATGTTTTGGAGTAGTGTTCATGAGCTTTCAATTGTGTAAATAATATGCTTAGTGTAGCAACTTGCATTCTATGTAGTCATTGTAGTGCTAGCTTGAGTTTCTTGCATTTAGTTGAAGTGTAGAGTCTCCATACTTGATAATTATTGTAGTCAAGATTTGTTCGAGAACGAACAAGGCTTTAAGTGTAGGGTGGTGATGTTGGGTGTATTTATGGATTCTAGCATCACTATTCTAGACTTTTTACTCTTTTTTTGAGGATTATTCTAAGATATAATGGTTAATAATGAGATAAATTTGTTAAAACATGTCTTTATATGGTTCAAGGTGAATTCCAAGCAAGATTGTACTTAAAAGAATTAATTGGAGTTCAATAGAGAAAACTAGTCTTTCTAGAGTGAGCTAGTTGCTTGTCTAGATTCTCTTATTGGATTCTATTGTGTTCTATGTGTTCCTTATGGTTTTAAATGTGTTATTATATGTGTAACTAAGTGTTAGGAGTGTACATAGTGCAAATGAGTCAAGGTAAGAGTTGAAACTTGAGTTAAAGATCAAAGTGAAATTTGCCTATGCTTATTGGATGTTGTGTTGTTTCGAGCTTTAAATTGTTGTGTTTAATGATATAGGATGCTTTTTGAATGGATTATGATGACATATGAAGGATATAAAAGCTTCAAATCAAGTGTGAACAACTCAAAAAGGCTCGGAATGGCTCAACAAAGGCATAATATGCAAATTAACGAATTTGTGGACCTCTAGAATGTCTAGGGCATGTGAGGATTGTAATTGTGGCCAATTGACTTGTTAAGAACACCAATGGATTCATAATATGCCCAAACTTGTAACTATATGGTGCGTGGTGGTCCTAAAGGCGATTAGCCCGCGACGCGGGCTTATTTCGATGCCCCCTAGCCTTAGAAAAATTAAGCACGACAAATTCTAGAGAGGTAGGGCAATTTGGAGGAGATGCCTCACCTGGAGCAGGTATCAAACCAGGGCGGTGCCTCACCTACTCCGGGGCTCAATAACTGAAGGTTTTCTTGTCCAACACGGAAAAGGGCTTGCTCCTATACTATAAATACATGTTATATAACATTTTTTTACATACTTTTGAAAATCTTGGAGCATTGATGGCCACCACAACTTCTTATTAGGGGTTTATTATCTTTAATTTAGTTGCTTTATGGTTTGTATCATCAATCCAAGGGATTGGATGATGAATATTTCCATTAAAGGCTAAAACTCCCTTTCCGAAGTTAAGGCCAAGATCATGACTACTTTCGTTTTGAATTACTTCCGTTTAATTGCTTATAATTATTGGCTGCTTGTTTATTCTTGCTTTAACTATTTTAAGGATTAGCTACCCTTAGAATACATCAATTGTCATCCTTGTGATCTCGAGAGAGGGAATAGGGAGATTGAGCAAGAGAATAAGAAAAGTGGGGTTCTTGTTTCTTTATAAAATAAGAGACTAGAATTAGCATCTAGGATAGGGATGTACTTAGATGTCTTACTTGATTCACACGTAGGAAGATAGCTTAAATAACCTAATTAGATCATTACATCCCCACTTAAAAATGTAGTTGTAAGGTTTAACTTGGGTAAAAGATTAGACATTGGGAAACCATAATCGCTCAATTAACCCTATGAATCAACAACCAAGATAAGAAATTTAATGAATGCAGTTAAATAATTTAGTATGATTGATTGTAAGACTTAACCTTGGATCTCTATCCTTTGATTGTCCAAAGCCACTTTCTTTTCCGCATTTGTTTAGTTTGCTTTTTAATTTACAATTCTAAAACTCTATTTTCTACTCTTCTAAATTAGTTAGACTAGAATTAGATAGGCAACAAACGAAAGTCCCCGAGAGATCAATACTTGTGCTTCCTTGAAGCCACTTTACTACTTTATAAGACCACATACACTTGTGTGTGTGCTTGGGCACTGTCAAATGGTACATTACAACTTATTTCTCATTACATGTATTGTTTGCTTGATCCGGGGTCCACTCTTTCTTATGTGACCCCATATGTGGCTTTGTATTTTGGCTTTGATCCTGAGGTTATTTCAAATTCTTTTTCAATTTCTACCCAAGTAGGTGACTCTGTGATTTCTAAAAGGTTCTATAAGGTATGTGTGGTATCTGTTGGTAGTAGGCAGACTATGGTAGATCTATTTGAACTTGATATGGTAGATCTTGATGTTATTCTGGGGATGGATTGGTTACACTCTTGTTATGCATCCTTGGATTGTCGGACCCATAAGGTTATTTTTATGATCCTTGGTGAATTGATTATAGAGTGCGAGGGTGGTTCCCTAGATTCTAGGGGAGGTTTATTTCGTATCTTAGATCTCAGAGATTAATCTCCAATTGGTGTCTCTATCATTTGGTCTAGGTTAAAGACTCTAACTCGGAAGGCCCTTCTTTTCATTCAGTTCTGATAGTAAATGAATTTCTTGAGGTCTTTCGGATGATCTTCCTGGTGTTCATTCGAATAGGGAGAGCGAGTTTGGTATTGATTTAGTTCTGGACATTCGTCCGATATCTATTTCTCCTTATAGAATGGCTTCGGCCGAGTCATCTAATATCTATTCCTCCTTATAGAATAGCTCCAGTTGAGTTGAGAGAACTCAATGAGAAACTTAAGTATCTTCTGGATAAAGGTTTATCCATCCTAATGTATCCCCATGGGGTGCATCGGTGTTATTAGTTCTCAAGAAGGATTGTTCCCTTCAGATGTGCATTGACTATCGACAATTGAATTAGGTAACGTTTAAGAACAAGTACCCTCTTCCAAGGATAGATAACTTGTTTGATCACTTGCATGGTGCCAAATTCTCTAATAAAATAGATCTTCAGTCTGGGTATCATCATCTTAAGATTAGGGAAGTGGATATACCTAAGACATCTTTCTGTACTAGGGGCACTTTAAACTCTTGGTTATGTCATTCAGTTTGACTAATACCCTGACCACATTTATGGATCTTATGAATAGGGTTTTCAGATAATTTTTGGATCTCGTTGTTATTGTATTTATTAATGACATTCAGGTGTATTCTAAGAGTGAGCTGGATCATGCTAATCACTCCCGAGTTGTGTTGTAGACCTTGAAGAAACAACGGATGTATGCCAAATTCTCCAAGTATGAGTTTTGGTTGAACACTCAGACTTTTCTTGGTCATATTATTTCTAGTAAAGGGATTATGGTTGTAATACCCCATACGTTCTTAGCATATTTCATCCCATAATGCTCACATAAGACAATTAGAGCATAAAAATTTAGCAAAGTATTGATGGCTTATCCTTATTTTGACTTCTTAACACCAAGGATTTTAAGTTGACCTCTTGGGCTCTGAGATGATGGTTTTTGGGTTAATTCAGAATCAAGGGTGTAAGGAGCATGTCTCGGGGACGTTTTAGAATTTTTGGGCGAGGTTTGGTTCATAGTTAGATTTTGATTCTAGCAGGTCAACGCTATTCCACCGTGTCGTGCCAGATATAGCAATGAGTATGTCATCGTATCACGCCAAGGCCCCAAACGACATTCCAATTGAGATTTTAATCTCTAGAGGGGAAATTAAGTCATTTACCATCACCCTAAGTCATAAAAACATAAGATTGAACGATGGTTTAAGAATTATACATCCATTATCCATCAATTTTCTCTCCACGAAACCCTAATCTAATTCCAAGAACTCCAAAACTCCTTCGCATCCTCTTCAAGAAAATCAAGAATTTGAGGCCCTTAATCCAAGAACTTTAAGAAGAAGCCTTTAAAAACATCTTTAAGTGTTCAAAGTAAAGCTTCTACATCAAATTAAGCCTAATAAGGTATGTGGGGTTATGAATTAGGGTATGTTTTCACCCTTGTGCCTAAACTGTATGATTTTAAGATTCCATTTACTTATTTTGAAGTAGGGTTTACATACAAGTGTATACATTCTAGAAGCATGTGATTATCATGAGATTTAAAGCTTAAAATATATCAAGAAGTCCTTATGCTTATGTTTTTAACTTACATGATTGGTATTATGAATGATATTGCACTATCTTGACTAGTTATTGTTGTATTATTTCAAGATTGTTATTGAGCATGAAATTTTATCATGAATTGAAATGAGTTTAAAGCATGGATTTTATGCCCCAAGTTTAAGTATTGAGATTTCAAGAAGATCATACTCGTAAGTGTTATTTGATAAGTTCATATCAACAATGAGTTTGAGTTTTCAAGAAGACTATGGTCTTAAGTTTATTTGATGGTTTTATATAAAGATTTAATGAAAGATGGATCTTTTGATCTGAAGCTAAGACATAGAATCCACATTTATTCATTTTGATTACAATTTAAATCAAAGATAAGCATAACTGGTTTTAATTATAAACCTTTATGCTATGTTATTGTGGATTTCCTAAAGTATGAGCATAAAGTAATAAGGGAGTAGTATTTAGCACCGAGATGGGTATGCGTCCAAGGTCATTGTAATCCCCCACACTTTTCTTAGTTCAATGTAGCTCCTAGTATGTAAAGGGTCAACTTCAAAAGTGTATAACTCTTAATATATGTACAATTTTCCAGCTCTAGACCCACCAAATGGTAGATAGTTGAATTAGCTTTACAATGATACCAATTTCACCTTAATTCGATACTCAGGTGGGAAGTTATGAAATTTTTAGTGTAAGACAGTAGGCTAGCACGATAGAACAACATTGCAGTGGAGGGAAGATTCGTAATCGTCCTCTTTCCAGAGAAGCATCGTGATTACGCCGCATTGCGATGAAGCCTAAAATCCCATTAATCCCTTTCCAATAGCCAGCATGATTGGCCAGTGTCACGCCAAGAATCATTATGGAGCACAACACCGCATCACAATGGATTTCAAAATGACACTCGTCCTTTTCCTGTGATGCAACGCGATTACGCCGCGTCGCACTATAGTGCAAAATGGCACTCGTCCCTTTTCCAGTAAGCCACCTCGATGGTACCTCATCGCGCCACGGTTCAAAATTGATATTTCCAGTTCCAAACTTATATTTCCAAAGGGTAATTTAGTCTTTTCCCAAGCACCCAAATCATGTAAAACACAAGATTAAACCTATTCTAAGCATTATACACTGATTTTCATTAAAATTTCTCTCCAAGAAACCCTAGAACCTTAAATCTCAAACCTTAAGAAATAAAAATTTCACCATTCTTTTTCCAAGATAACCCAAAATTCAAGATTCCCAATTCAAGATATTCAATAAACAATCTTTAAGAGCACAAATAGTAACTCAAAGTTCAAGCCTTTTCATCCATTCATTAATTAAGGTATGTGGGGTTTACAACAAGGATAGTTCTTTCATCCTTGTATCCAAAAAATTAGTTTTTAAGGTAATTTCACATGAATTTATATGAGTTTCAAATTAGGGTTCATATCCAAATATTGCTATTTGAAGATTATGATCCTACAAGTGATTTAAATGTTAAATTGTATGTCTACTTTTGTATTTATATGCGTGTGACATTATTGGCCAGTTAAGAACTCCCACATCCAAAAAATGAAGGTGGCAGAAATGCGGATGTTGCGCTGGATGTGTGGACTGACTCGAGGGGATAGAGTTCGGAATGAGACTATCCGGGAGAAGGTTGGTGTGACTTCAGTGGAGTGTAAGATGCGGGAAGCACGATTGAGATGGTTCGGACACGTGAAGAGGAGGGGCATGGATGCCCCGGTCCGTAGGTGTGAGAGGCTAGCGTTGGATGGTTTTAGGCGGGGTAGGGGTAGGCCGAAGAAGTACTGGGGTGAGGTGATTAGGCGGGACATGGAACAGTTACAGCTCACCGAGGACATGACCCTAGATAGGAAGGTCTGGAAGACGCGAATTACGGCAGAAGAGTAGGGCCAGATTGGGTCGCTAGTGTAGGGAATTACTTGGTGGGGTTTTTTTTTATTTTTTATTCCCGTTATGATTCCGTATTCAGTGTTCCATGCTTATTACGAATCTGTGTGCTTTCCTCTGCTTTCCTCTGTTTTATATTCCTAATGGGTGCCGTATTTATGTTATGTCATCTGCTTCTGTGCTTTACTATGTGTTTGTGTGATATCTTGTGCCTTGAGCCGGGGGTCTTTCGGAAACAGCCTTTCTACTTCATCAGAGGTAGAGGTATGGACTGCGTACATCTTACCCCCCCCCAGACCCCACTAAGTGGGAATACACTGGGTTTGTTGTTGTTGTTGTAGAATTGAATTATCAAGATTTTCATTATTTAGCATGAACTTTATACTGATTTACATGAATTAGAAGCATGGGCTATCAAACCCTAGTTTGAATGTTGATATTTCAAGAAAATTATGCTTTAAGCATCCTATTATTAGTTTATACTTAGTTTTTGAATCAAGCTTTGATCTTTTGATCCTTAGCTAAGATATGGAATCCATTTTACAGTTGTAACTACAGTACAATAAACAGATTCACAAGATGCTTTCATTATAAACCCTTATACTAGTTTTAAAAGTGGATTTCCTATAGAATGAGCATACATATTAAAGGGAGTAGTATTTATCACCGAGTTGGGTATGTCTACATGCCCTAGAACTACGAGCCAATGTAGGTTCAAATTATCAGATTATTCCCATTCCTATATGGATGACAGTTCGGTTAGAAGAACCTCCCTACACAAAAGAGTAAAGAATAACAAAAAATCTTTTAAAGTGTAAAAGTTCACGATTTTATTCAGATATTATTTTATTAGTCATTAGCTACGAGATTACATCTTTCAGTTTATAGATACAGAAGTTAGTCCTTTTATACTTAGCATGTATGATTTGAAAAAACAGATTTCAAGTACAGATTTTGAATTAAGTGTGTGGCTCACAACATTCATATAGTATATTTTATCATTCACTA
Source organism: Capsicum annuum (assembly GCF_002878395.1). NCBI lineage: Eukaryota > Viridiplantae > Streptophyta > Magnoliopsida > Solanales > Solanaceae > Capsicum > Capsicum annuum. Next base: position 184,813,105 of record NC_061114.1, read on the forward strand.
TTTATGATTATAGTTTTTAATTACTCAATCTTAAGTGAGCCATTATTGCTTAGCATACATTATTTATGAGAAAAATATATATAGTTCCTCACTGTTTTACTTATGCATCCACCCCATATGCTCAGTACATTCTAGAAGTACTGATCCACATAGATGACTATGTGCTACATTGTATATAATGTAGGTTTAGGTACTCAGTTTCAGCAGCGTGAGTGATTTCGAGTATCTCCATCTACATCCCGATAGTTGGTGAGTCCTAATAGTTTGGGGACCCATTTATATAGATTTTTTTAGCTTATTATAGTAGTTGATTTAGTATTTTCAGTCAATTCGAGTCAGCTGGGGGCTTGTCCCAGTGGCTCTTTAGTAATTAGTAGTAGAGGCTTGTCAGACTGCAAGTTATGATTCAGATTTCCAGTGTTGTTTGTCTAGACTTTTAAGTGTAATATTTTCAGATATTATGTTTAGATAAATTGAGCTTAGATAGGACAAAATTTTGTATTGATTTTATGTTTATATTTCTCCATTATGAGTTTCAGATTTAGCAAAAGGCTTATAGGGTTATCTTGAGTTTATCGTAGTCTTGAGCACCATGTGACGTCTTGGGACCCATTTTTGGGGCATTACAAACTTACTACCAGAGCCTAAGGTTATAAGAGTCCTAGGGAGTCAGACAAGCTACGTTACATAGAGTCTTGATCATGGGTGTGAAGCGCGCCATATTTATGAGCAAGAGGCTATAGAATATTTTAGGAAATCATCCTTTTCTCTCATGATCTATTATACTTACAATTTGTCTTTTTGTTTATAACTCGTGCTCTTACATGATAGTTGAATATGCCACCTCACCGAGCTAATGCATATAGAAATGATAACCATCCACCCCAACCTGCTATCCCTCTGAATAAGAATTATCTTATTCTAAATTTCAGGCTACCTTTCAGTCATTGGCCCAAGCTATGACTACTGATGTTTAGGGCAACGATCAGGTGGCAGTCCCACTTCATTAGAATGTAGATTTAGCAACAGCCAAAATTTGTGACTTCATGAGAATGAATTCCCTGAGTTCTTTGGGTCAAAAGCAAGTAAGGACTCACAACTTTACTTAGATGAGGTGAGACAGATCAACCAGATTATGCATGTTACTGAGGATAAGAATATAGAGTTGGCATCCTATAGATTGAAAGATGTGGCGTATGATCGGGTAGTTATATGGAAGAATGGTAGAGGTGAGAATACAACTCCTATGAGTTGGCAAATATTTCAGGATGCGTTTTCAGATAGGTTCTTTCCACATAAGATGAGAGAAGCTAAGGTAGAGGAATTTGTAAACTTGAGTCAGGGCTCGATGATAGTTAAGGAGTACTGCCTTAAGTTCAACCAGTTGTTTAAGTATGCCCCTGATATGATGGCTGGCCCTAGGCCGAGTATGAGTAAGTTTGTTACTGGAGTATCTGACTTAGTAGTCAGGAAGTGTAGGATTGCCATGCTTATTGGGGATATGGATCTAGCTAGGCTGATGATTTATGCTCAATAGATTGAGGTACAAAAGTTGATAGGGAGAGAGCGGAAATAAAAAATCTAGAACCAAGCATTTTAAGTATGGCCTGACAAAGTTTGAAGTAGGTCCTAAAAATCTTTCTAATCCTTTCTTAGTTTCTACCCAGTAGGTGAGTTAGTTGTTGCCAAGAAAATCTATAGAAAATGTCCTATCACTGTCCTTGATAAGATCATGTTAGAAGACCTAATATAGTTAGATATGGTTGACTTTGACCTTATTCCGCGCATAGATTGACTCCATTCCTATTATGCATCTATATATTGTCGCACCCAAGTGTGAAGTTTTAGTTTTCAAGTAAACTAGTCTTTAAGTGGGAAGGTAATTCAGTGTCTCCCAAGAGTTGTTTCATATCCTATATTAAGGCCAAAATATTGATCTCAAAAGGGTGCATCTATCATCTAGTTCAAGTAAAAGACACTAAGACTGAGACCCCAACAGTTTAATCAGTCCGTGTAGTCAATGAGTTTTGGGAAGATTTTCCTAAAGATTTTCCAGGGTAACCTCCTGATAGGGAAATAGAATTTGGTATTGACCTTCTTTCATGTACTCAACCCGTCTTTATTCCTCTATATAGTATGGCTCCAACTGAGCTTAAGGAGTTAAAAGAACAACTTAAAGACCTCTTAGATAAAGGTTTCATAAGGCCCAGTGTCTCTCTATAAGATGGTCCCATCCTATTCGTGTGAAAGAAAGATGGTTTTTTGCAAATGTGCATTGACTGTTGTTAGCTGAATAAAGTCACATAAAAAATAAATATCCTCTTCCTAGGATTAATGACTTATTCGACCAATGCAAGTTACTTCTCCAAGATAGACCTTAGATCCGACTATTAACAACTTAGAGTAAGGGAATGTGATATTCCAAATATAACATTCAGAACCCGTTACATTCATTTCAAGTTTCTAGTCATGTCCTTCGGGATAACAAATGCCCCAGAAGCCTTCATGCATTTGATGGATAGAGTATTCAAATAGTATGTAGACATGTTTGTCATAGTCTTTAATAATGATATTCTTGTCAATTCTTATAGTGAGGATGATCATGTAGACTGCCTTATAATTGTGTTCCAAACTTTTAGGGATCATCAGTTATTTACCAAATTCATCAAATGTGAATTTTGGCTAAGATCAATAGCTTTCCTCGGTCATATTTTCTCTAGTGATGACATTAAAGTTGATCCCCAAAAGAAAAAAGCAGTAAAAGCTGGCCTAGACCTATCTGTCCATCAAACATCAGAAGTTTCTTGGGTTTAGGTGGCTATTACAGATGTTTCATTGATGGCTTTTCGTATATTGCATCACCTATGTCTAGATTAACTCAGAAAAAAGTTAAGTTTCAGTGGTCAAATTCCTGTGAGAAGTGTTTTCAGGAGTTAAAGACTCGACTTACTTCAGCTCTAATTTTAGCCTACCTGATGGTACAGGTGGATTTGTTGTCTATTATGATGCTTCTAGAATCGGTCTGGGTTGTGTTTGATGAAAAGAAGTAAGGTTATATTGTATGCCTCTAGAAAGCTTAAGCCTCACAAAAAGAACTACCCTACCCATGATCTTGAGTTAGCTGCTGTTGTATTTGCATTGAAAATTTTGAGGCATTATCTTTATTCAATGTATTCTCAAACCACAAAAGCCTGCAACATGTGTTTACTTAGAGAGAGTTAAATCTTTGTCAGAGAAGGTGGTTAGAATTGATGAAGGATTATGACATTAGTGTGTTATATCACCCGAGCAAGGCCAATGTAGTGGCAGACGCCCTTAGTAGATTGTCTATGGGCAGTGTTGCTTATATAGAGAATGATAAGAGAGAATTAGTTAGAGAAGATCACCGGTTAGCTAGATTGGGGTTAGGTAGGTTGACTTAGCTGAAGAGAATGTTTTGGTTTAGAGTAGTTCAGAATCTTCTCTAGTTTTTGAAGTGAAAGAGAAGCAGGATAAGGATTCTAGTTTAGTCAAACTGAAGATTATCAATAACATCAACATCATGATACAATATCATACTCGTCATCATCAATACCATTAACATCATGAATACCATAATCTTAGTATCAATTTTCTCATATTTGTTTCTATTCTCAATATTATCCTTGATTTGTTATTTTCTCACATTGTGTCTATTTTCTTGTATCCGTCTACTTCTTCATCTTCTTGAGTTTTATCATTAATCTTGCCCTTATTTTTTAATTTTCCAGTACACTTTAGTGTCAGTTAAAGACCAAAAGGTAGATTGTGTGTGCTGCATGTTGATGATTTGAGGAGGCAGATTATAGCAGAAGCGCATGGTGTGCATTACTCCATTAATCCAGGATCCATCAAAATGTACCGCGATTCACTACTAGAAATTACCCCTATTGCAATGGACCTTTTGGCAACAGTTTCAAAAGCGTTGCAATAGATGCTCTATTACAACGCTTCCAAACGTTACAAAAATAATTATTTTAGTTGAACAATTTTGTGCTATATCCATTGCTATTGATGAACAATCATTGCAATAGGGTGACTTATAGCAATGGTTGCATGAACCGTTCCCATAAAGTTACCTATGACAACACTTAATTGACAAAAAAGGCTATTGCATCAATTGTCATTTATTCCTATTTCCCTCCCAATTTTTTTCCTACATCCGCCAAAATTAAAATAATATATATCAAAAATTAAATAAGTATATAAAGAAAATTTTCCATTTCTGATGAAGATTTCCCATTCTCAACCTCAACAGCCAGTACGCTCCGATGACCAACACCACCAGTAGGCTCCATCCACATACCACACATCACCAGTAGCTCCGACCATACACCACCAGTAGCTCTGACCGCATACCACCAGTAAACTCTGACTGCACACCACCAGTACACTTATTTCCAACTTCTCTCTCAATCTGTCTCCGACCGTCTGAGTTCAATTTCACCCCAAAATCACTACTAATGAAAGTGATTTGTACTATGCTAATCTTAACTGTGGGAAGCATCCTCCAAGAAGTTGTAAAGAGGCACCACTGCTCCGACCACCGCTTAAATTTCTGAGCAAATTTGGGGCTTTCGTCTAATTTGTTGATTTTAAGGTTTGTTTAGTCTTCTAATTGATGATTTTGACTTAATTTTTTGAGTTTTTATTTTGGGGTTTTATTCTCCTTCACTTTGATTCTTGACCTAATTTGTTGATTTTGCAGAATTTTCGCAGTTTAATTCAAAGAAAGCTAGTGAATTATTGAAGACAATCATGGCCTCATAGGTAAAATTTTTAACCTACTATTCATACTAACATTTTTTTCATTTTTAGTTTATTTATCATATTTTTAATTAAGCTGCTTTCAAAAGTAGCAAACTGGAAATGGATATAGGAGCAACAAAATTGGGTGTATGATGTGGTCTAGTATGATGTTTCTTTCAGCTTTTGCTTTATGAATTGATGTATTGCCATCAGTTTAAGTATCTGTTGTCCTTTGAAACAGTGTCGAGCCCAAGATTTAGGAGTCGTGGTCTAAGTTGCTCGGACTCTCCAAAAATATTACCCGTATTGGATCCTTCAAAAATACACTATTTTTGGAGGATCAGACATGCACCCGTAGAAATTTTTGAAGAGTTCAAGCAACTTAGGTCATGGGTCCTCGGGATGTTGAAACACATATATTGACACCCAAGTCTATAAGGTTCAAGGGTGTTTTTTTCCATCTTATATCAACTTTTATACATTTTTTATACAATTATACCTATTCTGGGTCAGTTTAACCGGTGCCGAAGAACCACAATTTGCAACCTAGGTCTGCCCCTGTGTTGAAATAACAGAAGATTAAATCATTACTTCAAGTTTTACAATATTTAGAATCCTAGATGTAATGTGTGTCTGGAATATAGTTGATGTTGATACTTCTTCAGTTTGTTTGGTCAACTAATGCACAGTGTTTATTGAACCGGTCACTTCAATCATGTTGGACTTAATTTTCCTGCAATGATCAGGTTTAGTTGGTTTTAGATGAGGTCTTCAAATTTAGTAGAGTCCATTGACAACCTTTTATCTGTAAGACTCATGCTTGTTATTTGGTACTGACTAACTAGCAATTACTATTAAGGTTCCCTTCTTCATCCTTATTCTTTTGTGTTTGATCTCCTCAACTGGTGCAATTGATATGTAATTGTCGGTGGTATTTACTTGGATTATGATTCAAAGCTGTATATAGCAGGGTTTCCTGGAGAATAGATAAGGTGATATATCTCCTACGTCAAACTCGATAGGATACTCAAGATTGTTTAACACATACTATTTACTTGAAGTACCCCTCTGGTTGTGTATCTAAACATAATAAAACTTGCATCCTTGAAAGGTTTACTGTTTGCATGCTGGAAAGGTTTACTTTTGATCTGGTTTGTCTTAGTTTGGAAACGTTCTTTCATTACATTAATATGGTCGCATTTATGTTTATCAGAAAAAAATATTCCTAATAGTAATTTAACTCAAAATCTAGATAATGATAATTATGTTGAAAATGATAGGAGCAGAAGTAAGTGGATGCATAAAAACAAAATATCTGTTCTGGGCTAGTTTGAACAACGATGTTTATTTGATTTTGGACGTTTGTCCAACATTATAGTTGTTTTTTCATCTTTTTTCTTCAAACTATTTATTCAGAAGATTTTTGCATTCATTGTTAATATATGTAAATAGGTGCTTCATTGTTTCAATAGATATATTAGTGTTACTTGTATCTCAATAGACACCAATTCTTACAAGTTCATTGATTACGTCCTATTGAACAGTTTCTCATTTATAGCGAGTTCTGTTAAATATATGAGGTGTTAATTTCAAGGTATAGGATTTAGAACGCAAAACATCCTATCTTAAATGTAGGTCCGATGATGAACATATGAGAACCTCAAGTATCCATTAGCTTCAAAGCTATTGCAATCGAATCTAATCAAGTCCTAGTTATGGAACTTTGTGGTTAATTCATCTCTTAGCCAGTCTTCACATTTTACCTTCTGAAATGGTAGTTTTACCGCACTTGACTCCAAAATACTTTTTTGCTCTATTATAATTGATCAAAGATAGACAATGTAAGTTGGGAATTTCATGCGTAGTGTCCAAACAAGTACTTAACTGAATTTATATACAAGAACTGGGGCAATGTCTACTTCCACCACCCGCACTAGAAAAGTGACAAACATAAACAGAACCCGAATTTGGACTGTATTTATTAATTACACACTTTCACATACTGACATTTTCCAAGGGCTTTTCCCTGCTGTACTCAAGAATTCACTTTTCCATAGTTGTCTAGTCACTTTGGGATCTTCTTAGAAAGGGAATACACAGAGAGGAGAACAAGCATAATAGTAGTTTCTCTTTTCGTTGATACATATACAAAGATTATATTGTGAAGGCTGACAATTCATTAAAATTAGAAAAAGAATTATTTATTTCATCAAAATAACAATAATAACATACTCTATATAAGTACTGAACATGTAGAATATATGGAAACCTAAAGAAGTTGTTTTGATAAAACTTTTCCTTAAGTAAAACATCTTAAAACAGTTATAACATGGTTAAATAAAGGGTTATCTTATAATGAACTAGTAAATGGAGGAAACTAGAAAACCATTATCTAAGATTGATAACTAGAGAATTTAGGAATCGAGGAAAGTAACGATGTGATAAAAATACACAAATAAGTTGATGAAACTTGTGAATCAAATTTGAAAGTTAGGAGTGATTTTCCAGAATAAAGGATTGCACCATAGATTAGCTTAACCAAACTGATATGGAAGGATACAAACCACATTGGGATGGTTTGACAAAGACTCATTGAGGAAAACTATCTTTTATAAAATAACAAACCGAACCTTACAATGGACACCCTATCTCAGTAATCACTTCCTTTTGTAGCTATTCTTTGTTCAGAATGTTTGATGATTTGATACTTCTAGCGAAGGGTGGACTTACAGTATACCATGGACCAATAAGACAGTTTACGAGTACTTTGCAGGCATTAGAATAACTGTACCTGATCGCATTAATCCTCTTGATCATTTTATTATTATTTTAGAAGGAATTTATAAGCTCCCAAGCTCTGTACTGAGCTATAAAGATCTTCCTATTAGATGGATGCTTCATAACGGATACCCCATGCCACCAAATATGCTAGATTCTTATGGATCAAGAGCATCTTCGATTGGAGAAAGTTTAGCTGATGGAGCAAGTACTGCGGCTGCTACCTCTGATCAATCTGGAGACCTGTGGTCGACGATCAAATCAAATGTTGTATAGAAGGACTGCATGTGATTCAACTTTTTGGCATGATCGGACTTGTCCCATCGGAATATCCTGGTGTATTGCTTCAATATAAGTATTTCCTTGGAAGGTTATAATAAGTTTCTCTCCTTTTCACTTGTATACCTTCTAATTAGTTACAATTCAATATGCATGTCTCTATATGTTCATATAAGTTTCTCTCCTTTTCAGTTGTGTACATTCTAATTACTTTTCAAGATGTGTGTGTGTATTTATTGCGTGCTTGCATTCCTATATGCAAATGTTTGGCATTTCTCCATTGTACTTCTTTATTTAATATAAAGGAGAGCCTTGGAGTAACTAGTAAAGTTGCCACCATGTGACCAGGAGCTATGTTGTTTGGACTCTTCAAAAATTTCGATGGGTGCGTGTCGGAAAAAATTATGTATTTTTGAAAGATCTGATACTGGTGCGACAACATTTTTGGAGAGTCCGAGCAACTTAGACCAGGAGGTCAGGAGTTCAAGCTATTAAAATAGCCTCTTGCAGACATGTAAGGTAAGGCTGCATAAAGCAAACACTAATGTCCTGTCCTTTCCCAGACCCAACGCACAACTGGAGCTTCTAGGTAGCATGACCAACTGAGAAGCTTCTATGGATGCTTAGGGGGGAGTATTCATGTGACAGTGTTAGTTGATTTACAAATGTTTTTTAGTTTACTTTTGTTTTGATGGTTGACATCTATGACACTTCACATTGTCAGAGTCGGGAAGCAGTGATTGGGAGAAGCCATGATACAAGCAGTTGATTTTCTTATTCTATTACTTACTGGACTCTGTTTCGGAACACTTGCTGAAGTGAGTGATGAAACACTTAGATTTATGGGGTACCTTTACATGGTCATTGCAGTTCGTAAGTTTAAAACCTCTGAACAGTGTATATACTTTAGGCTTTTTATCTTTAAAAGGATTGATGACTTAAAGACAGTTGATTAGATATGTTTTCAAATCTAGGAGAAAAAGTTCTCGATTTTAAAATCATGCGGTTCATCTCTATGTTATCACTTGTAATTCCTCTTCTTTCTTAATGCTAATAATTTGTAAATGTTAGTATCGATAATAAGTTGAAAGGGAGCCTGCATGTGACCAGGAGGTCACCGATTCAAGCCTTGGAAACAACCCCTTGTAGAAATGTAAGGTGAGGCTACATACAATAGATCCTTGTGGTTGGACCTACCTAGGTCCCTGTGCTATTTCTTAGAAATAGCCCCTTGCAAAAATGTAAGGTGAGGCTGCGTACAATGCATCCTTGTGGTTAGGTCCTTCCCCAGGCCCCACACATAGTTGGAGCTTAGTGCACTGGACTGCCCTTTTTGGTAGCGATAATGAGTTGTGTAGATCTAAGATTAGCATACTGTGTATGTGATCATGTAAAATTTTTCTGGTATAAACTGAAAAACTGTTTTCAAGTAAAAAGAAAATTAACTGCAGATGTTGTCTTTGTCCCTCCTCACTATTAGTAGTTGTTTAGAAAAGGAGTTAGTATAATAGAAATGAAGTTAAAGTATAGAGATGTTACAACATTTTTTACACCCACCCCAAAATTTCTCTTCCAAATTGTAAGTTTAGACCAAGAATGTGAATTATGGATTTATCATGGTTGGCTTAGAAGAATGACACTCCGCACTTTGTTGCTTTTAGTTGACATGTTTTTCTTCACTACTGTCTCTTCTTTTAATTACTACTTTGATTTTCTTCACTTGAACCGAGGGTCTTTCGGAAACAGTTTCTCTACATCTAAGTAGTAGTAGTAAGGACAGCGTACACTCAACCCCACTTTATGGAATTTCACTCTATATGTTGTTGCTTTTACCTTGGAAGAATGTCATCTAAAGGGCATCCCAGTTCACTAAAGCTACCGCTATACACGGTGTCCGGGGAAGGGATCCACAATAAGGGTGTATCATGCACACCCTTACCTTGTTTTTCTGGCAGAGGCTATTTCTAAGGCTTGAACCCGTGACCTCCTGGTCATATGCCAGCAACTTTACCAGTAACTCCAATATATATAGTACTGTACTTATTTTGGTATTGTATCTTTTTATGGTTTTTCAAACTTACATGAAAGATTGTTACTGGTAGTCTCATCTATCTTCCTTACCATTTTTTACTTTACCTAAGTTCTAATCTTCCAAAATGTTTTCCAGATCTTCTCACCAAGATTGAGGATTTGAGGTCATTTTCTCTAGATAAATTACACTACTGGAGACGGAGTGCATTTGGCATGAGCAGTTTGGTATACTTTTTGGATAAGGATACAGTTGATCATATCAATACTATTGTAAAGCGTACAGTTTATCTCTCAGTGTTCTACTTCTTCAACAATCCAAGATTTTCAATTTTTGATAATTGTGGCGTCTTGTTGTGTCGTATATTGTGTTACTGGGATAGCATATGCACTTGCCATCAACTTTGAACTTGAACAAGCTCAACTGGTGTGTACTCGATATTTTGTTTTGTGATGTGCATATATTTTGTTATAATTTATTATCTATGTAAATAAAAATTTACGTTAATACGAGTGGCTATTTCTATAAATCATTTCAATTTAATAACATATGGCAACAATCGTTGCAATAGATCAATAAACCATTGCAATAGAATAAAAAAAGCGTTATAATAGATGTAATTGCAACGGTTCAATGTCATTGCAATAGAATCTATTGCATCATTTAGTAACAGTTGTAATAGATGAAAAAAAGGGTCCCAATTATTAAGGAAATAGTTGTAGTAGGTACTCAAAAAGTGTTGCAACAGAATAACAAAAGCGTCGTAATAGATGCTATTGCTACGGTTTATGTCATTGCAATAGATCCTAATGCAACGGTTGCTAACCGTTGTAGTAGATGAAAATAGGCATCTCAATAAGTCAAAAAATAACCGTCTCTATAGTTTGACCTATGATGAGAGTTTCAGACAACCGTCGCCATATGTTTATGTCATTTTTCATTAGTTAGTTGTTTATTGATATGGAATGTTGAAAGAACATGTCTTCTCTCTCTTGAGAGAAGAGAGTGAAACCGAAACTAGGGTAGCATTAGTGTGGATTCACTAATATTGCAAAACTTGGCTTGAAACGTTGGTGCTTGAGTGGTGGATTCCCTCTTATGTCTCTATAAGAGTGTGGTGAGTCTTAGTGGGTTTTAGGATTTGATACATCCTTTAGTTCCTAAATCTTGTAATAGTGTATGTATCACTATCTATCCTTTATTTTTATGTATTAGTTTTGGTTGTATGTTCTTTGTTCTAGTGAACGTTGGTGTTTAGTTCAACTTGTGTTGTTGTTCATCTTGTTGTCTCGTGTTGTTGTTGCTTCCATGGTGTTGTTATCACTTGTTTCCATGTTTTGTAGTTCGTTCGTTATCATTTGGTATCAGAGCCATTATTGATTTCGTCCCACGAGATCAATCTTGGGCTTGTTCACTCGAAAAATAAAAAAAAAGTGTAGAAAACTGAAAATCTCAAAAAAATAATTAAAAAAAAAATAGAATCTGTCCCCTTTTTGGCCTTTGAACTTTGTGTGTTCTTGTCACGACCCAAACCGAGGCCCTGGCTATGACGAGCATTCCAAACCATGAAGGCCCAGGCACCTTTCTCTAACTAGCAGTCATGCACAATATTCATACATTAAAGGAAGATGCAGAAATATAACTTAATACAAAATCATGGTCATACTCTGAACTCAATTTAACGATAAGAAATCTAAAATCCAACAACTCTAGACAAATCTAAACTAGTCTGCGAAATCTCTATTACATGCTAAGATGACAATTTTTTAAATCTGGGACAAGGCCCCCAGTAGATCCAAAATAAAATAAATAACATAGTCTGGAATAAACAGGCCTTCTGGAATAAAGAAAGCTCCCCACTGCACAGTCTCTTCTCTCTGAAATATCTACTGCTTAGCTGGACCTCTAGATTGAGCCTCAGAACCTGAGCGATAGGGGGTCAATAGAGTTGTACTGGTACGCAGAGAAAATCCAAAATAATAATTTATAATCAACATATATGAGAGCAATTTAAAACAGTTCATAAATATATCGTATGATAAGAATTAAATGGGCATATTTAAAAGACTCAATCAAATCATCTGAACTCTGTGACATACTCTTTGTTTTACTTTTGTGCTAGGTGGTATGACCTACAATTCTATAATTCCACGGGCTATATGGAATCTACCCTTAACTCGGCAGCCAAGCCCCCAATCCAAGTTTGCTACAAGGGTCGGAGTCTCTGAATCTTTACTACGCCACAGGGCCATCGACAGCGTACAAAAGTAACATACCCATATCGGAAAAATACAGTTTTAGGCTATGAGTCGATTGACTCGTGCCCTCTTTGGGTAACCACCTAACCCTCTTTAAACCCATTTTTAATTCTGTACAACATGCAAACTCTGAAATCAATTTCTGAAGACTCTAATTCTACTATGGCATATATTTACATGGTATCGTCATACCATTGACTTGCAAGTCACATTCTCTGAGCCATTTATAGCAACTTAGGTATCTATTCTCAAATCATTGAATTCAGGACCACCACATCAACAATTCTTTTCAAGAAACTCATTCTTTAAAACTCATGTAAAACCATGTAAGCAATTCTTTTTATCAATAATTCAATAAACAAAGGGGGACATGTCAAAATTCTTAATTTCATGCAATTATTTCTCTTTAACACAAAACATAGTTATATCAAGAAATACCCTCTCATCATCGCTAAATCATATTCAAATACTATGGCATTGGAAAAACTACTTTCAATCATAAAACATGCATTTCAACTCTTTTCCGACAAGACCATAAACTTCAATTCAATACAAGAGAGGGAGTTCATAATCTGCGCTCTCAAACAATCTTCAATCTCAATTTTCATACATATGCATATACATGTAAATCAATTTAGGGGAAAGGACCACAAGGCCAAAGCAATAGTAACATTAAAACATTCGGTATACATAATTTAAAGCATAGATTCCAAAACCCTTTTAAAATTCATGCTTAATAATCTTAAAATCATGGTTTAGTGTTTTAAAGCCCATGTTGTTTTTAGGATAAACCTCATGCACCTTAGATTATATAATTTGAAAGATGAAACCCGGAACTTGATCCGTTTCTTAGAATTCTTGATCTTGGGGATGAGTTCTTGATCGTTGCGGTTGGGATTAGGGTTCTGATTTTAAGAGGAAAATTGAATTAGGGAGTGTATTATGATTTTGGGGCACAAATCTTATGTTATGGACGGAACTTGGGTGAGGTAAAGGTACAAATTGCCCTTAAAAACGTGAAAACAGAACCTGGAAATTTGGGGCGTGCGACAGAGCGTGCGTCGCACGCTAATCGCGCGCAGCTACTGCCTCTCTCACGAAAATGACTGTAACTTTTCGCTCGGGTATCGGATTTTGGTAAAATTGGTATTGTTGGAAACCCAATTCAATTATATACAATTTGGTGGGTCTTGGTCTGGAAAATTCCATGTGTATCGAAAATTATACACGTTCAAAGTAGATCCTTGTAGAATCGAATATCAAACTTTGGATGAATGATTAACTCTTAGCTCAACTTTGCTTTAGGCCATTTCTACGGACATTTTTCACCTCATAATCACTTCATATACTAGGAGAAAGATCATGACACATTAGTCTAAATATAAACCATGGAGATTTTGAGCTTACGTACATAGGAATAATGATTCGATATCTAGCTCAAAAAATGCGGGGTGTTACATTGTCTCTCCCTTGGGATCATTCATCCCCGAATGATGGGTAAGAACTTTTTGAAGCTCTAGAAGTGCAGGATACAGAGCATAATTTTGCATTGAACATGTTTCCTTAACAAAATATGTAAAGGCATCAAACGAGCTTCATGATAACCCATAGTGAAACGTGTAAGTACGAAATATGAAATAACGAAACATGATCTTGGCATGTGTTTTATGGTGCATGATCAAAACATTGTAAGACATGCATTTTTTCCCTAAGAATCCTCGAACTGATTATGATTGGTACAATACATGAGATGGGATTTTCGCGGGACATAAGAATACTATCATTCTCCATCTTACAAGATACAATGAAAAGACTTAAGCTTGAAAACACTATTTGTCTACGCCCCAAACAATAAAATACATGCCTCATCGTTTCCCAACTTACAATTTTCCCTATACACATCTAATCACACGAATTTGATTCCCACTGTAACATACTTCTATGTCGAAGCCTAACTTGGAGTTACAAGGAGTTAACTTAAACTATAGGATCCTGTACTTTACATCCCATTAAAAATATTGTCTCACCTTATCACTATTGTCAAACACCATTGGATTTCATTTCAGGGAATACTAACCATATAGTACATGGTTTGTGTTTTCATCAATCACAACATTTAAGCCTATCATTACTATACCCATTAAGACCATCCAATTAAATCATCCTCACTAAAATTTTTGCCACATAGCTCCTTCTTAACTATCTCACGAAATAAAAGTTCATCTCTTTCTTTCCCCTTTTTCTATAGCCTTAGCTCAAGAAATCACATAAGAAATTTTCACCTTCAATAACATCTACTCCCCTAACTAACACATCACTATGCTTCCACAATCACCATCACTCTAACATACAGAGGGTCATTGAGGGACCGAAGCATACACATCATGAATGGAAGTAACCCTTGTCAAACCATAACTAAAACTTATTGCACTACTCAAGGAGAGACATGAGGTGAAGAAACGATAGAATAAAAATGAAGTGCTTCATATATTCAGTGTTCGGATTGCGAATAAAGATACGCTCTGGCATAACACAACATAGTACGAGTACTTAGGACAGACCATAACGGGAAACATGAGCCGAATTAAAGTGGGAGGAATTGACCAAACGCCCCTGGAAAAACATAACTGAAAGCTGAAAGTTGTAGGTGAACGTGCGTCGCACGCTGTGGAACCCTGGAATAGAGCATGCGCCACATTTTCCATCGCCTGCTACCACATCAATGGACTGGATCATGTGTCGCGCGCAAATAGCATGAAGCTACTATTTCGGGCTTCCAAACATGCCCTTACGCTCGTCCAAAAATTCCGAAACTTACCCGGGATGTACCCTTGACACTCCCGATTATGAATCAACTTACAAATCATCATTCTAAGGCCAGGAAGGTCAAAAATAAAATCATCAAATATTAGGAGCTCAAAATGTGACTAAGTCCTTTTCTTTAACAATTACGAAAAAATGGAATCATTCTAGTTTCAGCTCTTTAAGCATGCTACTAAGAGATATCAAGTCAAGAAAATCTACGAGGCGTTACATTACAACCAAGACAAAGATTGCCGCTTGAAGCAATTGCCCCTCATTTAAGGAATCGAGATTTGTCATGAGTTTGTATAAACTTTATCACTTTAGTTAAACCCGACATAGGATGAATAAGTGACATATATAAACATATTTTTTTAGACCTAAGCATGCTGAGAGACATAGATTCTCATGGATCCCGAACAACATAACATATGACTTGAATACATGAAAGACTAGGTTACTGAGAGACATAATAGCTTTTATTTTGGAGATCGGATCATAAACATAAGTCCATAAAGAACTTGAACCATAGGCATAGGCATGACTTGAACACGTGACATAGGACATTAGCAGAATAATCTCCAAAACGTAAGTAGAAGGAATATGCTTGAGTAGGAATAGATTTATCCTGACTCCTCCCTGCAACATGCCACATAGAGAAAAATTTGGGAACTAACTTAATTCCCCATCTCCCCTTAGACCAGAGTCACAATCCTAGACTACGGACATATCCCCTTATCAAATCTATAACCACAACTCTTCACAATGAGACATCACCATATACTTAAACTCTAAACTCTCCCTGAAGAACTATACTCTGAAGGCCTTGCTTTTCCGTAAATGCTACTCTTAACTTCCGCTAGCCTCTATAGCCGTCACTCTACAACTCCCACTCTCATGAGAGTACGCATCCACAATACTCCTTATCACAAAAAAGTGTATCAGTAGTATATACATGAACACAAACCCCTCTCATTAATCTCTAACACAAAGATACTAAATTATTTTCTAGGACACCCCCTTTAGGGACACTAATCATAATATATTCTAACTCGTAAAGTTATGAACTTACAACTAACATTTTCATGGGCATAGACACTCATTCTTCTAAATACTTACCATTCCATCTTCAATCCCTTATAATGCCAGCTTTACACCTCTAATCACACAACATAAAACTTAACCAAAATTTGTGCAACTATACCAAAGGCACATATTGCTTACCTATATTTTTCTCAATTCCGCTATAACAAAAACCATACAATAACTCCTTAGTCTTCCCCAGGCATCTCCATACTAAAATTTTAAGAACGCAAACTAGGTACGTAAAACACTCATACACATAAATGCTAAACTTTTCCCTTTTTAAGTATACTCTAAAGGCATTGCTTTCCCAGAACACTACTATTAACTTTTTGCTATCCTCTACCGTCATCAAACTACAACACAAAGTCTCATAAGCATACACAACTTCGCTCCTTATCATATTAAAATTCACTCTCCACTACTTAACCTTCTAACCCTAGACCATTAATTGCATAACTCATATCATATAATCTTACCTAATGAGTAACGCCATACCACCAGAGGGGCAACTTATTCTTATATACTTAGGCCTTTATCCACTTAATGACTCAACTCACCCAAAATTCATCATTTTAACACTAGTCTTCATATACACATATACCTCGCAATTACCACTTAAACTTTTAATCAATTATCAACCTAGGCTCTTTCACAAATCACATCAAGCCTACTACATTCCCACAAAACATACATTATTAATCTTCAGCTATTATTCTCACCACCACATTCTACATCTAAAGTTCAAGCCTATAGCAACAATCACGTACCACCGGTAAAGCATGTAACATCTCATACTAGTCCAACAAATTGGGAAATCAACTCAAAATACTAATGTCATTTAAATATCACCTACAATCATAATCTCTCCATGACATTACTGTTACAGCTCAAAATCTATGACATACCTCCTCACATGAAGTACTAGCTTACAACCATTAAAGAAAAGAAGATCAAGGGGTAAAATCATATAATAGACATGGTCAACCTTAATCTTATATATTATAACCCAATACAATCTTATCTACAAATTCTACTTACTCACATCATACTTACTTACCCAAGCATACCTTTAGACTACCTTTAAATTCCATATACACCAAAGTAATGAGTCTATACTCATAACTTACAGGCTAATATAACCATAACTATCAACTCTGGACTCTTTTCGTATTTTAAATAAATAAATAAATAAAAGCTAAATACAATCTACAAGTCTTTCCACAATATTATCCAACCACCATAAAAGAGAGAGAACCACCCCTAAATCAAAGGGTTATATGACTAAAACTACTTATTTATGCAATAGTCACCCTCATCTGACTGCTAATCGAGTGACTTCATGTCACCAACATCTGTATCATCTCACTACCATAGGGCATGACACTTTAACATACACTACTACTCGGGTGGAAATACAGTTCCAACATTATGGTACACAATATTTCCTGAAATAAAATTTTTGAAAGGGACTGGATACACTTAATACCCCAGGAGGAAAATCATGATTTCATCAATATCAAAGTTTACACTAGAATCAATACACCTTGAAGAACTAACAGACTCCTCTCAAGTCCTTGCACAATTTTTATAATCTTTTATGGCTTAATAAAAAAGAACTATACACTTTAGATTCTAAACTTCTGCACTTGAATTAACTCAACAATGAGACATATTTGAAAACATTAGAGTAAAGAAAGAATTGGGATAACTTTACTTTTATATGGGATATACCATAGCACGAACTAAAGATGAAGAAGGAACATTCTGACTCTATAGCATGAACTAGACCATGAAGAAAGAGAGACATTCCTAGATGCTTTGTAGCCTCCTACTTATAAGTATGGTGCACTACACACCCATAAACAAAACTCTACCCAACACAATTTTGCAGAAACCCTGGGACTATAAACTGTGCTCTGATACCAAGTTTGTCATGACCCAAACCGAGGCCCTAGCCGTGACGAGCATTCCAAGCCATAAAGATCCAAATGCTCTTCTCTATCTGGCAGTCATGCACAATATTCATATAATAAAGGAAGATGTAGAAATATAACATAATATGGAATCATGGTCATACTCTGAACTCAATTTAATGATAAGAAATCTAAAATCCAATAGCTCTAGACAATATCTAAACCAGTCTGTAAAATCTCTATTACATGCTAAAATGACAACTGTTTGAATCTGGGACAAGGCCCCAGTAGACCCAAAATAAAATAAATAGCATAGTCTGGAATAAATAGGTCTTATGGAATAAAGAAGGCTTACCACTGCATAGTCTCTTCTCTCTAAAATCTCTACTGCTTAGCCAAACCTCTAGATTGAACCTTAGACCCTGAGAGATAGGAGGTCAATGTAGTTGAACTGGTACGTAGAGCAAATCCAAAATAATAATTTATATTCAACATATTTGAGAGTAATTTAAAACAGTTCATAAATATATCGTATGGTAAGAATTACATGGACATATTTAAAAGACTTTATAATATCATCTGAACTCTATGACATACTCTTTGTTTTACTTCTGCGCTAGGTGGTATACCTTAAAATTCTGTAATTCCATGGGCTATATGGAATCTTCCCTTAACTCGACAGTTAAGCCCCCAACCCAAGTTTACCGTAAGGGTCGGAGTCTCTGAATCTCTACTATGCTATAGGGTCGTCGCCAGCGTACAAAAGTAACATACCCGTATTAGCAAAATATAATTTTAGGCTATGAGTCGATTGACTCATTCCCTCTTTGGGTAAACGCCTAACCCTATTTAAGCCTATTTTTAATTTTTTACAACATGCAAACTCTAAAATCAAGTTCTAAAGACTCTAATTCTGCTATGACATATATTTACATGGTATCGTCATACCATTGACTTGTAAGTCACATTCTCTAAGCTATTTATAGAAACTTATGTCTCTATTCTCAAATTATAGAATTCAGGACCACCATATTAACAATTCTTTCCTAGAAACTCATTCTTTAAAACTCATGTAAAACCATGCAAGCAATCCTCTTTATGAACAATTCAATAAACAAAGGAGGTCATGTAGAAATTCTTAATTTCATGCAATTATTTATCTTTAACATAAAACATAGTTATATCAAGAAACACCCTCTCATCATCTCTAAATCATGTTTAAATACTATGACATTGAGAAAATTACTTCAATCATAAAACATGCATTTCAACTCTTTTCCAACAAATCCATAAACTTCAATTCAATACAAGAGTTGGAGTTCATAATTTGCGCTCTAAAACAATCTTCAATCTCAATTTTCATACATATACATATACATGTAAATCAATTTGGGGGAAAGGACCACAAGGCTAAAGAAATAGTAACATTGAAACATTCAGAATACATAATTTAAAACATAGATTCCAAAACCCTTTTAAAATTCATGCTTAATAATCTTAAAATCATGGTCTAGTGTTTTCAAGCCCATGTAGTTTTTAGGATAAACCCCATGTACCTTAGATTATATAATTTGAAAGATGAAACTCGGATCTTGATCTATTTCATGGAATTCTTGATTTTGGGGATGAGTTCTTAATCTTTGGGGATAGGATTAGGGTTTTGATTTTAAGAGAAAAATTGAATTAGGGAGTGTATTATGATTTTGGGGAGAAAATCATATGTTATGGACGGACCTTGGATGAGGTAAAGGTCCAAATTGCCCTTAAAAATGTGAAAACAGAACCTGGAAATTTGGGGCATGCGACAGAGCGTGCGTCGCATGCTTATCCCGCACAACTACTACCTCTCTCACAAAAATGGCTGTAACTTTTTGCTCAGGTATTGGATTTTGGTGAAATTAGTATTGTTGGAAAGATAATTCAATTATATAAAATTTGGTGGTTCTTGAGATGGAAAATTCCTTGTGTATCAAAAATTATACACGTTCAAAGTATACCCTTGTAGAATCGAATATCAAACTTTGGATAAATGATTGACTCTTAGTTCAACTTTGCTTTACGCTATTTATATAAATATTTTTAACATCGTAATCACTTCATATAAAAGGATAAAGATTATGAAACACTAATCCAAATATAAACCATGGAAATTTTGAGCTTACGCACGTAGGAATGATGATTCAATCTCTAGCTCAAAAAATGCGGGGTGTAACAGTTCTAGTGTGAGATCCTTGTTTCCTAACACTAGAAGAAGTGAGAAAAAAGAAGTTATTCACATTTTTGTACTTTGGACAAATTTTGAGGCTTATATCTAGGAGGTTTTTGTGTGTTTTATTTGTTTCTAGTAATAGGTTTTTGTTCTCTAACACTAAATGAGTATAGATCTTTGATGTGAGCTTAATCTGGATTGTTTTGAGTTGTTCACCATTGTTGAACTTGAACTGAAAGAAACTAAAAGGTTGAATGTCAAAATTAGAAGGGTTGTTGTTGAGGTTATGACTTGAAAACATGTTGTTGTTGTTGTGGAGTTCATGTGTGCTTGAAAATTTCAAAATTATTCATTTTGGAGGTCATTTGTTTAAGGTGCACTTTCGAGTGTTCTTGGTGTTATTCATTTAGTGTTGAACAAGAACCTTCAAAGGGCGTGTGGTTTGATCTAAAAGAGTGGAAAAAAAAGTATGGTCTTTGTTTGTCTTGAAATATATTCAAAGACTTACAAAAGAAGAAAGAAGACAAGAAGGCTTTCAAAGTCTTGTTACCCAAAAAGGGGGACAAATACTTTCAAAAGGCTTATTTCAAAAGAAAAGTACAAGGGAAAGTCTAGGGTGGGACCATTACAAATTCAAACCTTTTTGAGTATTGAAAAGGGCTCCAAGTCTTGTGATTTCCCTCCTAAGGCTGATTTTTTTCACTCTTCCAAATTAAAAATTTAACCAATCCAAATTGTAAAGTTCCACATCACCAACTTTCCACATCACAAACTGCCATATCATCAAAGTGCAACATCCTCAACGTTCAAAAAACCTTGAAGCTCAAAATTTTAGATTTCTATATTTATTTTCATTAGGTTTTCAATGTCCCACTCTTTCATTGGTTTTCCAAGGCATGGATTCGAGGTTGAATGCTTTTCATGAAGGGGAATGTAATACGAGTCGAATAGGCATCATACGTGAAGACTTAAGTTTGGGGTTCCTAACCTGAGAGCAAGCATTGAAGTTTAAAAAAGGACTTCAAACACTCCAATGCCGCCCCAAGTATACACTCTAAGGCCGCCCCTTTGTAGTGTTTATTAAGGGTGTTTTGGAAATTTTTCTTATGTAATAGCTTAGCCTATAAATAGATAATTTAGGTCATTTTTCATTAGTAGTTGTTTATTGATATAGAATGTTAAGAGAACATGTCTTCTCTCTTGAGAGAGAGTGTGAAACCAAAACTAGGGTAGCATTAGTGTGGATTCACTAATGTTGCAAAACTTGGCTAGAAATGTTGATGCTTGAGCGGTGGTTCCCTCTTGTGTCTCCGAAAGAGTGTGGTGTTCCTATTGTTAATCTTAGTGGGTTTTAGGATTTGATACATTGTTTAGTTCCTAAAGCTTGAAATAGTGTATGTCTCACTATCTATCCTTTATTTTTATGCATTAGTTTTGGTTGTATGTTCTTTGTTCTAGTGAGACATTGGTGTTTGCTTCCACTTGTGTTGTTGTTCATCTTGTTGTCTTATGTTATTGTTGCTTCTGTGGTGTTATTATCACTTGTTTTTGTGTTTTGTATTCATTCATTATAAATAATGTATATTATGGGTATATAGGAATCCCTCTATATAAGAAAGTTGTGTAAGGACATTTCTTGCAAGCTATAGTCAGTATGACGATACCACTACTCATAGCCTTGGATAATAAAAATGGTCAAATGGTTTGGTTGGATGGAAACAATTTTAATTGGGCAATAATTACAGGGTGTGACAGCTAACCATGAAGGTGCAAGGACAATGGACGAGCACTAAAAAGTGATGTTTGCTGACATGAGGGGAGGTTAAAGTGACCATACATGATACTAGGAGGTATAAGGAATCCTCTAAGTACACTGTACATATGTATCATTGTGAGAAAATGGTACTTGGGAATCCCTATTCTTATGGTATCTTTGGTTTTTATATCTACACGCATCGGGGATCATTTGGGGGGGTTACACTAGATCCATATATCCCATGGGTTATTTTAGGATTTTTAAGCTACATATGTCCAGGTTAATGGTTTTAGATGTATGCTAAACCTGGTTTCTTTTCCCCGTATGGTTATATATATATATGTATAGTTTGTATCCATATGGTTGGTTTGCTTGGTTTTACTGGATGAAATTCTTTTATCGTTATCTTGAGTTTCTTGATAGCTTTCACCCACTATTTATCTCTACTTCTCCTGCTTCGTGTTCAACTTTTGGAACAAATATTAGATTGAAGTAGTGATCTTTCATATTTTGGAAGGCTCCATTTCTTTCATGGATGTCTTTACATACATTGGTTATTTTATGGTTATTGTTCTTTGCTATGGTTGGGGACATGTCCCAATAGGATATAGGTCTTCTTTTAGTCAGAAGCTTTTGTGGAGCTACTATGGGTTGGAATGGACGGGATCGGTAATGGTGTCAGCCTTAGTATTGGCATTGGTATTGGGGATGACACCCTTGGATGGTATTTATGATTGTTGCATCCTCTTATATTATGGATAGGAACTTGGTTTTTATTTGGTTATTGGTTTATGGTTGGGTTTGTTTATCGGATAGTTTTGGATGGTTGGACTCGATTGGGTCGATCTCAATTATAAGCCTATCCCAGAGTTTGAAATTGAATAATTACGCTATCTTATTATATGCTCAAAATTTTACCAACTCAAGACAGGAGATTGGAGGTTAGGTTGGGTAACGGGGGTGGTCTCTGGTCCTAGTCGTACTTCGGATGCTCATTATGACAAGGCTACAGGTCGGGTTGAATAAAGTTAGTATCAGAGCATTAGGTTCATATTTATTTGGGAGTCCACAAAGCCGTGTCTAGTAGAATCTCTTTTAGGGGTGTGTAGCACACCACACTCATAAGGGAGAGGCTACAAGTCATTTCGGAATACTGCTCTTTGTTGGTATTCTACTTCAATCTGCAAGGTCTAATGTATTTTCTAATTCATGTTTGTTCACTTTTCAGAAAATTCCTCGATGCTCTCAGATGTAAGGTAACTCTTCTATCCCAACTGGGGACAATGTTGATGGGACATGCTCTACTCAGGTGATCCATACTAAATCTAGGGTCCTAGTCCTTGATGTTTTTGGAGTCCCACTAGTTTATACTAGTTCTTCTCAAGGTAAGGTAACTAATATGGAATTTCATCAATTGATTCTTGCTATTGCTCAGTTCGTTGCTGCTTAGGCTGAGTGGGGTGCATCCGGTATGTCATCTGTTGAGGCCACAAGGGTTGACCAGTTTATCAAAATGAGTCCTCCTACTTTTATTGATGTTAAGTTGGAGGAGGATCCTCAAGGATTCCTAGATGAAATAGATTTTGTGGCTTACCTGTTAAAGGATGTGGCGTACCAATGGTACAAGGAATGGGATCAGGTAAGAAGTGATGATGTTGAGGAGTCATTATAGTGGGAGAATTTCTCTAATGATTTTCTAGACCGCTTTTTCCTTAAAAATTGAGGGAATAGAAGAAGGAGGAAGTTTTTAATATGAAATAGGGAAGAATTCCTATCAAGGAGTATTCCTTGAAATTTCACTAGCAGTCTAGGTATGATCCTGAATTGGTGTCAGACATGAGGACTAGGATGAGAAAGTTCACTTTTGGACGTTCTAGAGATTTGATCCTTGAAATCTAGACTGCATTGTTGATCAAGGATATAGATATTTCTTGGTTGGTGGTTCATATGGAATAGGTGGAGAAAGAAAATAAGAAGCAGGTAGTGTTTGGGGAAAGGCAGGGTAAGAAGTTTCGGTCCTCTGAACAAGGTGGTGCTTATAGCTAGGTGGTTGCATAACGGTAAATGGACAAAGAATAAGTGGGGGAGTTCTATTTCCTTCTCTACAGCTAGTGCTCATTACCCAAAATAGTTATGTGATAGACGTTAGCTGGGTGGTGATAATTTTCAGGAATAGGGTGCCCAATCTCAGGCAAGTGGGGCTCAGTTGACCTCGTTATGCCCTTCGTGCTAGTTCTATGGTAGGTTGCATAGGGGCTTCTGTGATTAAGGGAGGGACTAATTTTTTAAATATGGTAATCCAGGCCATATGCTTAGAAACTGTCCAATTAGTAAGGGTGCTTAGGGACAGAGTAAGGCTCTGGTTGCTTCATCTTCTACTCTTGCACCAAAGGGTACTGCTTTTGCGTCAGTTTTTGGTCCTGGAACCAATGCGGGTCGAAATAGGTTATATTCTCTTGCTACTCGACATGAATCTAAGGCATCACTTGATATTGTGACTGGTACGTTACAACTCTTTTCTCATGACATGTATTGTTTGCTTGATTCGGGGTACACTCTTTCTTATGTAACCCCATATGTGGCCGTGTATTTTGGCTTTGATCATGAGGTTATTTCAGATGCTTTTTCTATTTTAACCCAAGTAGGTGACTCTGTGATTTCTAAAAGGGTCTATAAAGGGTGCGAGGTATTTATTTGTAACACCCCAAAAAATGGGTCCCGAGATGTCACACGGTGCTTCAGGCTACAAGTAGCCCCAAGCTAACCCTTTGAGCTTGCTACTATATATAAATGATTAAATTCAGGTACTGAGAACAATAATAAACATTTCACATCATGTCTAACTGAAATAAGAACGAGTATTGTGAAATTAACAAAATACTGAATGTCTAAACATATTGAGACTCTAGTCTGACATAGCCTTTACTACTTAATGAACTGGAGAGTCATCAGGCCAGGTCCCCAACTGACTCATACTCAAATGAAAGGAATAAAATAACTGCTAAATAAACTGAATGTCTGAATAATAGGTCCTCGAACCATGAGGACTCACCACTGCAGGAATGTAGACCAATGTGCTCGAAAATCACTGACGAGACTAGGACTGAGCACCTGAACCTACATTATAAGGAAATGTAGCACATAGAAGAGTATATGGATCAGTACTTGAGAATATACTGAGTATATGGGGGTGCATTCAATATATGTAAAAACAATAATATCATAAGTTTTCAAATCATGCATGTCAATTGTAAATGGCTCATATAGCTCGATGAAATCTAAAATCTGAAATCATACTTAACGAATAGTAAAGCATAAAATCTGAAGGTCATGAGCCATTACACTTAATTCAAGTATCAATGTTATTCTCTTGTTCTCAAATCAAGTGAGCTAAGTGAAATCTGAAATATAGTATACATAGTAAATCTGCATATCAAATCTTTTAAAACCAGTGCACTGTACTAAGAATGAGGGACATCTACTTGGGAGGTTTTTCTAACCGGCATGTACATCGTATGAGCATACATGATGTTCCATGACTATCCTTCGTAAGGTTAGGGCAATTGTACCCTTGCTATCGGAATAGAACAATCTATTTCAGTGATCACTATCTCAATTATCCACGTATAGTGGAAACAAATATCACAGCCAACGGTGACACGTAGTTCTGGGGTCTGAAACCGTAGTAACATGCCCAAATCGGTGCTAAATACTAATCCCAATCTTATGCTCAAAGTCTCAAGAAAATCTACTTTTAAAAGTAATCTCATAATCTATAAGGAAATCAATGATAAAGTTTGTAATCTCGTTTTGTAAAGTGGATTTCAATTCTATTGTGACCAAAAGGTCAAATCTTTCTAAATTCCTTCAAAATGGTCTAATCATACGGTGTATTTAGCACAACAATTCTTAAAATCACATTCTAAAATAGGGCCTAGTGATCCAAATGTCAAAATTAATATATAACATCTCAAAACTCATGCTTTATATCATAAACATGTATAAGTCATTTAGAAATCTGGAAATTTCAGATTATTGCACAATAATATCAATATTCTCATTTATTTTAACTTCTAAAGCTTGGAAAATATCATAATTTCTTGAACAACAACATAGGGTATATATTCATACTTAAAACCCATGGAAAATGTGTAAAATCATATATCTTTGTAGATTAATGCAAGTTTTGGGCACATGAACGAAAGGAGTGTTCTTGTTCAAATCCCACATACCTTGAAATTGAAGCTTTGAATGAACTTGTAACTTTCGGACTCCATTCTTGAAATTGTTGGGTGATTCTTTAAGATCTGAGTTGGGGATTCTAATTCTTGAATCAATTTTGGAATTTAATGGTGAAATTTTGAAGGATCTTGAATCTTAGGTTGAGGCGCTAAGGTTTTGTTCTGGAGAGGATTTGAGAGAAATGAGTATATTTTGGTGAACTGGGGGATGAATTCAGTGTTTATGGAGCTATGGGGTGAAAGGAAAATACCAAAAATAGCCCTCCAAAACCGTTTGGAAAATGCTTAATTCAACAGCTCACGACATTAGGCTGATGTCGTCACATATGTGACAAGCCATCAGCTCATGTCATCACAAAATGTTGGAATTTATTATTTTCTGCCAAAGGTTGATGACATTATCTGAGAAGCCGTCAGCTATGTGACTAGCCGTCAGATAATGTCGTTAGAAAGCTAATTCATTTATCAATCTGTTGGGGGGTCATGAGCTCAAAAATTCATAGTAAAATGAGAGATATGCTTGTTTGAAGTTGAGTATACCAATATCCTTCTTAAGAATTCAATTGGCAAGGACTGTTTTGATTTGTCTAATAGCTAGGACACTTTCTTAATACTCATCAAACTAGATCATACAACTAACAAATCACTAAACTTTATTTCTAAAGAGCTTGAAGCAAGGTTCTACAATTGGTTGAAATTCTTGGGGTATTACAATATCTCCCCCTTGGAAACATTCGTCCTCGTATGTCACTAGTTAAGCTATGAATGCAAAGAAAATTGAGTATGCATAGCTGAAATAATTCTCTAAATTGAATCTATGTCATTCTAATCTTTTGAGTACTTCTGAGAGTGCACAAATTTGCAACAAGAATAGCTATATATCTCAATCTTTGGTTAGAAAGGTGTTGAATTAAGGAAAAGTAATACCTTCGGCTTGCTCTGAACTTGCGAAGAAGAGGTGGGTACTTGGATTGCATGTCTGCTTTGGCTTCCTAAGTAGCACCCTCAACTGAACGGTTTTGCCACAAAACTTTGACCAATGGAACTTCTTTGTTCCTTAGTCTATGGACTTGGTAATCTAGGATCTCAATTGGAACCACATCAAATGAAATTTTATTCTAAATATCAAAGCTTTCTGAAGAAACTACAATGGCAGAATCACCAATATGCTTCTTAAGCATGGAAATATGGAAAATAGGATGAACAACTGAAAAATCTGCAGGCAACTCAACTTCATAGGCTACTTTCCCAACACGACTAAGAATTTTGTAAGGGCCAATGTAATGGGGACTAAGTTTTCCCTTCTTCCCACACCTTTTCACCCCTTTCATGGGCAAAATTTTTGATACACCAAATCATTAACTTCAAACTCAAGGTCTCTTCATCTCATATCTGCATATAACTTTTTATGACTATGAGCTATCTTTAACCTTTCTCTAATCAATTTCACCTTCTCCATCTCCTCAAATACTGCATCAGGTCCAACCAAAGTAGCTTCACCCACTTCAAACCAACCTATGGGTGATCTACATCTCCTATCATACAAGGCCTCAAATAGTGCCATCTTGATACTAGCATGGTAACTATTGTTCTAAGCAAACTCTATCAGTGATAAATGCTCATCCCAACTACCTTTGAAATCAAGGGCACACACTCTCAACATATCCTCCAAAGTTTGGATGATCCTCTCAGCCTAGCCATCTGTCTGCGGATAAAATGCAAAACTCATATGAACTTGGATACCAAGACCTTTCTGCTCTCTAGAATTGAGAAGTGTACTGAGTACCCCTATCCGAAATGATAGACAAAGGAAATCCATGCAACCTGACTAATTCTCAAATATACCATCTAGCATAGTCCTCAGCTATATAATATTTATGCACAGGTAAGAAATCCACTGACTTAGTCAGCCTATCAATAACAACCCAGATGGAATCATGATGGCATCGGTAAAGAGGTAAGCCAGTAACAAAATTGATATTTATCTCTTACCACTTCAAAGTGGGTATACTAAACTGTTGCATCACACTACCAGGTCTTTGGTGCACTACCTTAACTTGTTATCAAGTTGCACACTTAGCTACAAACTCATCTATATCCTTGTTCATACCACTCCACCAATAAATTTCTCGTAAGTCGTGGTACATCTTGGTGACACCGGGATGAATATAATATTGCGCACCATGTGCTTCAGCCATAATTCTCTTCCCAGATCACCAACATCAGGAACACATAATCTACCTTGCAACCACAAAACACCATTATCCCCTTGGAAGAAAACCTCTACCTTTTGGTTCTTGGCTGAATCCTTCAGTCTAACTAAGCTAGCATCTAAGTTTTGCTTCTTCTTCACTTTCAAAACTAAAGAGCATTCAAAACTACTCTGCACAAAAATATTTCCCCTAGCGGAATCAAGCAACCTAACACCCAGTCTAGCCAAATGATGCACTTCACGAGCTAACTCTTTCTTATACGTATCTACATGCACAACACTACCCATGGACAACCTGCTAAGGGCATCTGCCACTACATTATCCTTTCTCGAAAGATACAACACACTCATATCATAATCTTTTAACAACTCTAACCATCTCCTCTGTCTAAGGTTCAAATCTCTATGAGAAAACACATACTGTAGGCTTTTGTGATTAGTAAACTTATCTACATACAAACCATAAAGATAGTGTCTCTAAATTTTCATGGCAAAGACCACAACAGCCAACTCTAAGTCATGGGTTGGTAGTTTCTTTCATAGGTCTCAAACTGCCGAGAGGAGTAGGCTATAACCTTAACTCTCTACATCAACACAAAACCCAAACCACCTCTAGAAGCATCACAGTACACCACAAAACCACCCTTACCATCAGCAAAAATTCAGCACAGGGGCTGAGGTGAGTTTGAGTCTTCAACTCCTAAAAACTCTCCTCACAAGAATCTAACCACATGAACTTTTAACTTTCTTTTGGGTCAACCAGGTCATAGGAGATGCCATAGAATAGAAACCTTTAACAAAACAATGGTAATAGACAGCTAGACCCAAGAAACTTCTAATGTCAGATGGAGAGATAGGTCTAGTCCAATTTCTTACAGCTTCTATCTTTTAGGGATCAAGTCTAATACCTTCAGCTAAAATGATATGACCCAAAAATGCTATAGATCTTAGCAAAAACTTACACTTACTAAATTTAGTGAACAACTGATGATCTCTAAGAGTTTGCAAGATAATTCTAAGATGATCAACATGGTCTTTCTCAGAGCGGGAGTAAACAAAGTTACCATCTATGAAGACAATGACAAACATATCAAGATACTACTTGAACACTCGATTCATGAGGTCCATAAAAGCTGAAGGAGCATTAGTTAGTCCATAAAACATGACAAGAAACTCAAAGTGACCATAGCGGGTTCAGAAGGCTGTCTTTGGGTTGTCACATTCCCTTTCTTTAAGTTGGTGATATCCAATCTAAGGTCTATCTTGGAGAGATAACTTTCACCTTGCAACTGATCAAACAGGTCACCTATTCTCGGAAGAGGGTACTTGTTCTTAATTGTGACCTTATTAAGCTGACGATAGTTAATGCACATATGCAAAGAACCATCTTTTTTTCACACAAAAAGGATAGGTGCACCCTAAGGAGATACACTGGGTCTTGTAAAACCTTTATCTAAAAGATCTTTGAGTTTCTCTTTCAACTCTTTAAGTTTTGCAGGTTCCATATGGTAAGGAGGAATAGAAATGGGCAGGGTGTCGAGAAGAAGTTCAATCCTAAATTCTATCTCTCTATTGGGAGGTATCCCTAGGAGATTTTTTGGAAAAACATCAGGAAAATCATTAACTATGCTGACTGACTGAATAGTCGGAGACTCAGACTTAGTGTCTTTAACTCTAACTAAATGATAGATGCAACCTTTGGAGATTAGATTTCTTGCTTTAAGATTGAAAATGAAATAACTCTTGGAGATACTGAAATCTCGAACCACTAAAATACTAGTTCATCAGGAA
The DNA here is from genome assembly GCF_002878395.1 of Capsicum annuum. NCBI lineage: Eukaryota > Viridiplantae > Streptophyta > Magnoliopsida > Solanales > Solanaceae > Capsicum > Capsicum annuum. The sequence continues at coordinate 184,843,226 of NC_061114.1, forward strand.
ACTTAAAGTTAACCACACGGGTACGAAGTTTATAGATGCATAACAAGAGTGAATCCTGTCCATACCCAGAATAATATCAAAATCTACCATGTCTAACTCTACTAAGTCTGTGGATATGAATCTATGGAGAACAGTAATAGGACACTTTTTGTACACTTACTTGGCAAAAATTGACTCATCTATGGGGGTAGAAACTAAAATGGGTTCGGGAATCTTTTCAGAGTTCATCTTGAAATTCACAGCAACAAGTGGTGTCACATAAGAAAAGCTTGACCCAGGGGCTAACAACACATAAACCTCAAAGTGAAATACCTAGAGCATACAAGTAACAACATCGGGAGAATCCTCTTTCTCCTGGCGGGCAGGTAAGGCATAGAATCTGTTCTGGTACTGAATGCTAGCAGTACTAGAAGAAGCGCCCTAAAGAGGGACTGAATGGGCTATAGAAGCTAGAGTACTTGTAGTCTGGGTCTAAGGGTGAACATAACGGTTCCCTTGCCTGGCATATGAGTAATCTCTAATACCCTAGCCCTCTTGTCCATAACCATAACAACCCTTCTAGCCCCATAAATATCTACCTCCATGGTTCTTACCACACTTAGCGCATGGGGGACGATTAGGCCAGTTACTCGTAGTGTTTTGGGACCTGAATATAGTCGATCTATTTACCTACTCCTATCTTTCTTCGAGTGCTGGAGTACTAGCGGATGAAGTTGCTGGCATAGATAAACGATTCTAGAATTAAGGGCGGTTCCCTTTATGAGACCTAGCCTGACCATACTCATGATGCTTGGATCTGGCTCTCTTGTTCCCCCTTACTCTATCTCTTTCCCTTATCTTATCCGCTTCGATCTGCTGGGTATATAGCATCAGCCTAGCAAGATCCATATCCCTATTCAACATAGCTATCCTGTACTCTTTCAGTACCAAACTGTCCTGCTAAAAAAATGTGAGGCTCTCTTTTATAAAGGGATGAGAATGGTACGAAGGGACGGCTATTGTTCTTACGTTTATGCCCCTCGGGTTGCAATTACTTACCGAAATTGCCTCCTTCTACGAAGAGGACTAATAATGTCATTATAAATATTTCAAGTTCCTCTATGTTGTTGTTTTAGGTTGTGTGCAATGTAATAATGGTACGTTACTTCTTACTCGTTACATTTCGTGTTATAATCATTTTGATACATTACCTTTTACTTATTACGTTTCGTATTATAATTGTTTTAGTACTTTATTTTTTACTTGTTAGGTTACTTATATGAAAAATATTCTAAGTTGGAATCTTTGTCATATTCATGTAATAAAAAAATAAATCTTAAAATATTGATCAAAGTTCGTCAATTTAACTTTCAAATAACAAAACATGACAAGTAAAATTGTACGAAGAAAGTATAATATAATTGTTTTCTTGTGTTTGATTATCTTGAATTGCTTAAGCTAAGTGTTTAATTATTTCAAATTGTGAAAAGTAACGCAGTTTGTTCATAAAAGTATTTCTAACTTCTCTTTATTCAAAAGTTATTTCCTTTTACTAAGGAGTAATATTTTAAATTAAATTTTTAGCAACTTCTCATTAATCTCATTACTTATTCTAAACTTGATATCCGTATTGAAAATCTAACTAATTTAACTTCTTGCATAAAATTTAATCAAGGAAAAGTAAGAAACACATGTCACGAACTTACTCATATTGGTTCGGGTGTCAGCAATCAAGTTAGGAGCATATTCGGCTAATGGGTTGAACTTCAAACAGTACTCCTTAACAGTCATGGAGCCCTGCCTTAAGTTCATGAACTCCTTTACTCTCGCCTCCCTCATCTCTAATGGAAATAATTATCCTAGAATGCATCTTAAAACACCTACCAAGTAACGGGAGCATAATCTTCCCCTTTATTTTTCCACCAAGCAACAACCTAGTCATACGCAATATCCTTCAATCTGTAAGATGCCAACTCAACACTTTCTTCCTCAGACACATGCATCACCCGCGTGACCTTTCTCACCTCCTCTAGATATAACTGTGGGTCCTCACCTACCTTGGACCTATAAAACTCTGGCAGATTTATCCACATGAAATCACGAATTCTAGTAGCAGCTGGATCACCTCCCTGCTGGTGAGAAACTGTAACACCCTGAATCTAGAATCTGGAATGCTACACGTGCTCATGACCCCAAAGGACCACAACCTAACCCATGACTAATATCTGTACTTGTATACTGCATAATATACTGTATAATGTGGAAACATAAACTGAAAGGACATAAGTTTCAAAACTATAAAATAAGATCTAATAAATCATAATATGTGGATGGGGTATAAAAGACACAAAACAACTTAAATAATTTGTCTGAACATATTGTAGTCTTAAAAGCCTCTAAAACATGACTATCTGAATAAGGAATTGATGGGACATGTCCCCAACTAACTTTAACTAATAAATTAATCAAGGAGATAAAGAAGAAATAATTATATCCTCGATAGATGAGGACTCATTGCTAGCTCTGACTGCTGAGACTAGAATTCTACTAATGCTCTGGAGCTCATGCTTCTGAACCTATGGTATAAGACACCATAGCACAAATACATCAGTACTTTGAATGTACTGGTATATATGTGATGTAGGATGAAGGCATGGGGTTCATATGCATGAACAACACTGGCTAACTGACTAATATGACATTAGAATGCATGCATGAATACATAGTAACTAAATCTGAAAGTGTGATAATATGAATTTACTAATAACTAACATGATTGATAACTGAGTTCTGATAACTGATATAACTGATAACATGAGTGAATGTATCGGACAATCCTAAATATGATGGAACTAGCTGAGTTTTGAATTGTATCTGAGTTGACTATATCTGACAGTCCAGAAATTTGAAAAACTATTTGAGTTCTTTTACTGATACTGATACTGAAATTATGGGAGGTAGTCATCTAACTGATATGCCCCAAATGATATATTATAGCTGAATTTGGGTCCAATCTGTTCCATGATTGGAAATGTGTCAATACCGTGCCACTAGTCAGGACTATATGTGAATGACCCTCAACTAGCAAGTTACCCTAATAAGAATGGTGGGAACCCTCAACTAGCAGGTTAAGCCACCTCATCTACTCTCAGCTAGTAGGTATGATGTATCAACATATGCTAGCTACATAATTCTAGAATGCAAGGATTGCTTCTAAGAATCACACCCTCAACTAGCAGGTGAGTTCCTATCCTTGGGTTCACTCGGTGCTGAATCCTACTCCTATCTGAATAGACGTTGAACATGATTAACTGATCAGAACATGCACTGAGTTACTGAATCACGTTGACTAACAGAATACTACTAATACCTGATTGAGTTCAAAAGATTATTGAGATTTATTTAGTCATAAGATTGTCTGAAGTCTAAGGATCATGGCTTGACTGAGAGTATCGTGAAAACGTGACATAGCTCTAGGCACATAGCTAATCTTTCGGGTACAAGTACCCCCAAGACTCGATGGAAAGAAACTGACAAAGCATGGCTTTCTTGAATATATGAACAAACATCATAATCCATAATTTATATATTGAAGCATTTCATTAAACATATGATATGCATAAACCTGTACATAAATGGGGATTTCATAATGTCATACTAGTTGGGCACTTTTCCTTCACATAGACATTTAATCAAACACATGGTAGGCATAGTATATGTAGACAACATTATAGAACAAATAAACATCATGATTCAAATCTGATTTAACCATTCAAGGGTTTAACTATGGTTTCACATGAAGCTACACCTATAATAATAAATTCCCCGTAAGATTTATCACTAAAACATGGAATAGAATTCAATTGGTCCTTATCAACATGAACAAAATAAATCAAACATGGAATTCACAAAAAATCCATACACTTGAACTTTGAAAAAGAGATTCTTGGGCTTCATGGACGAAAGGAGTCCATGAATGAACACTATGCATACCTGGTAGTGAGTTTCTTGAAGTTCTTAAACTTGAAGAATTTGAATCTCTTATTTCTTGAAGAAGATTTAGATTTTGTTCTTGGTATTAATCTTAGAGAGAAAAACCCTAATTTTTGATGTTGTAGATGAATAATGAATTTTGGAGCCTTGGTCGGGTATTACTAGGTATATAAACAGGTGGTAAAAGACCAAAAAGATCCTTTAAAAATGACATAAAATAACTGAATGGGATGTGCAAAGGTGGGTATGACGGTCCATTGCTTTGTTGATGGTCCGTCGGTTCTAACCACCACACCTGGGCAGAAAAGGTACTCACTGTCTCCCTTGTGACAGCCTGGGCGATGGTCTGCCGCTAGTTTGATAGTCCCTCGGCCTGGGCCATTGCTTCTAAGCAAAAGATGGTCTCACTGCCTCCCTACAACGGCATAGGAGATAATCCGTCGCTAGTCTGATGGTCCATCAGCCTCCACCGTTGCACCTAGGCGGTTATAATGTCTTCTGTATTTCAGCCATAACTTTCTCTTTCAGTGTCGGATTTTGATGAAATTAGTATCCTTGGAAAGCTAATTCAATTTTAAATTATGTTTCTAATATTCTTGAGATGATTTCAATCTAGAAAAAGGTACGAGGTATTACAATATCTCCTCCTTAAGAACATTCATCCTCGAATAAGACTGAGAGTCAGGGGAAGAACATAAACTGATGTACATACTAAACTTGAATAACTGGAACATGATCTCGTGACTGACATGACTGATAGGCTGAACATATCATACTGAACATGCATATCTGATGTATGTGTAACTGATTCATGAATGCATGACTGAATGTTCAGATGAACTAAGTTTCTCACAATGAGAATGCAAGTCTGATGCACAATTATATAACTGAACTCATACATGAATTCATGACTGAATATGCAATGGTATTTAATACCAAGTTTATAATTGGATTCTAAATATGAACTGTATACTAAGCTTGTAACTGAAGTCTGAACATGAAACTGAAAAGCTTAAGGAGAACTATTACTTTGAGCTTGATCTGAGTTGGCGGAGAAGAGGTGAGGATACTTGGTACGCATGTATGATTCTGCTTCCCAAGTAGCCCCCCTAACAGACTAATTTTACCAAAGAACTTTGACTAAAGAGACTTCTTTATTCCTCAGTCTTCGAGTCTGATAGTCTTGAATTTCTATCGGAATCTGTTAAAAAGAGAAGATGTTCTAAACATCAATGTTCTGAATAGGGACTACCATTTATGAGTCACCTATGCACTTCTTGATCAAAGAGACATGGAGGACTAGATGGACTAAAGCTAGATCTGAAGGCTATTCGAGCTCATAAGCTATTTTGCCAAAACGACTAAGAATCCTAAAGGGACTGGCATATCGGGGACTGAGCTTTTCCTTCTTGCCGAACCACTGCACTAACTTCATGGGAGATATCTTTAGATAGACATAGTCACTAATCTTGAACTCAAGATCCTTTCTTCAAAAATCTGCATAAGACTTCTGTCGGCTCTGAGCAGCCCGGAGTCTCTCTCTGATTAACTAAACTTTCTCTAAGGCATCAAATACCAAGTCAGGCCCTATGACCGAGGCCTCACTAACTTTGAACCAACCAATTATAGATCTACATCTCCTACCATAGAGAGCTTCGAATGGAGCCATCCGAATACTGGAATGATAGTTGTTGTTGTAAGCAAACTCAATCAAAGGCTAGTGGTCGTCCTAACTACCCTTGAAATCAATTGCACACGCTCGTAGCATATCTTCTAAAGTCTGAATGGTCCTCTCTGCTTGACCAACTGTCAAAGGATGAAATGTTGTACTGAGGTGAACTTGGGTACCAAGACCCTTTTGGAATACTTTCCAGAAGTGAGAGGTAAACTAGGTACCTTTATCTGAGATAATAGATAGCAGAACATCGTTCAATCTGAACAACTCCCTGATGTAGAGTTTGGCATAATCCTCGACTGAATAATAGGTATGAGCTAGAAGGAAGTGAGCTAATTTGTTCATTTTATCTATAATGACCCAGACTGAATCATGCTGATGACGAGTTTAGGCCAACCCATCATGAAGTCCATGTTCACTTCTTCCTATTTCTAAGTAGAAATAATGAACTCCTGCATAAGACCACTAGGCTTCTGATGCTCTATCTTAACCTGCTGACATGTAGAGCACTTAGCCACACACTCTGTAACATCTTTCTTCATCCCACTCCACCAATAGATCTCCCATAAGTTGTGGTGTTACGGAAGTAGTATATATTTGATTAATTTATTAATTATGACTAACTTATTTGATAAAACTAAATTTAGATATTCCCCAAAATATTATAAATGAATAAAGTACAAAAATTACCAAAATATAAAGAATTAAAGCAAATAATATCTAAAAACGTAAAGAATTAAAAATAAGGATAGAAAGACTGCAATATAATATAATTGTCGGAGTTAGTAAAAACTCAATAAATGCACAAAAAGAAGAAATATCAAATTTAGAATCGAAAATAGATAGTCTAGAATATACATACCAACATGATCTATTAACAATTAAATAAAAAATGAACAAAGAAGAATTTATAATAGATGAAAAAATATATGAAAACCATGAAGGATTAAAAATAAAAATAGTATTTTCTAATCTAGGAAGAAGGTATAAGAAAAATAGGTGAACATTTATATCTAATGTTAGAAAAAGAAGAATTAAAATTAGAAGATAAATTGACAGCTACGGTAAGAATAGAAAAAGAAAATGAAGAAATAAATAGAAAAAAGGAAATAGAAAAAATAAAACAACAAGCTATAGAAGAAATACGAAAAATAGAAGAAACTAAAAATAGTAGGATTGCTGAATTAGAAAAAGAACTACAAATGCTAAAAGATTTGTATGAAAAAAGACAGAAAGAAAAAGAACAAAGAGATAAAGAACAAAAATTATTAAATGAGATAAATCAATTTAAAGAAAAATTAGAAATAAATACAATAGATGTTGAAGAAACAGATAATTATGATTCGGAAGATAGTGAAACATATACAGAAATCTTAACAAATACAAAATATTTAGAAATCAATGAAAAACAAGAATTAATTAATGAAGAAAACTTAGAAAATAGAAACACAGAAATAAATACTCTTGATAAAAAAGAAGATGAAAATATAATAGCTAGAACATCAGAAATAAGAAAACCTACATATTATAAGAATAAATTTAAAAGATATAATCTAAAAGATGAATATGACAAATGGACACCAAAATAAATAGTTAATAAAAATTATAACTTTTTAGACTTAGATTTTGTAATAGATCCAGAAAAAAATAATACAATTATGGATAGGATATATGACAAAAAAATTATTAGATAATAATATAAATGTAACAGATGCACCAGAATATATAGAAAGAACACTAATAGGAACAGTGAAATTATGGTTTTCAAATCTAACTGAAAATAGTAAAAGGGTATTAAGAACTGACAAACTTATAGAAGAAACATCATCAACAACTACAACTAAATTAACACCTATAGAATTGTTAAAAAAAATGAAATAGCTATAAAAGACGAATTTAGCAGCATGACAACAACAGAAGAAGAACAAAATGAAGAGAAAGATACAAATAGGAATTTAATGTTAAAATTAGCAATATGTAATATGAGTTACATAGATGAGTATACTTGCGCATTTAAAGAATATTATTATAAAGGAACATATAATACAAAAGAAAGTAAAGAAATAAGAAAATTATATTTTAATAAATTACCTGAACCATTTAGCTCAAAAATAATAAAAAGTTGGGATGAAGCAAAAATAGTAGATACTTTAGGAGCAAGAATAAAACTTTTACAACAATGGTATAGAAACCTATGTGAAAAATATAGAGAAGAAATAAAAATGGAAAAAACATTAATAAGAAATTTATCATGTTGCAAAGATAAAATAGCACCTCAATTTGGATGCGAAGAAAGATATTATAAGAAAAGAAAAAGACATAAGAAATATAAGAAATACAAAAAATTAAAATATAAATATAAGAAACCAAGAAAAAGATATTATGTAAAAAATTATAAACATAAAAGACCATATAGGAAAAAGAAATCTATAAAAGAATGTACTTGTTATAATTGCGGAAAATTAGGGCATTTAGCTAGAGATTGTAAATTACCTAAAAACCTAAAAAATAAACAAATATTAGAAATAAAAATAGAAAATACAGAATATATGCAGATAGATTATATAGATTACGAATTAGAAAGTGAAAATAGTATATATGAAATTTCAGAGAATGAAACAGATAATGAAATAGATAGTGAATTAGATGAATTAAATGACTGAAGAATATATAAAAATAATAACAAAGGAAGAATATTTAAGTGAAGAGGGAACAGATCAAAAAATAATATTTGATAGTCACATATTTGATGAAATATAAAGAAAAGAATTAGATTTAAGTGTAGAAAAAATATTCAAAATACCAACAATAAAAAATATATTTAGTAAAAGAAAAGAAGAATACTACGTAGTAAGCCAAAAAGAACATGTAATAGACTGTAGATACGCAAAAGGTAAAGCTAGTATACCACTAGTAACAAAAAAGATAATTAATAAAGAAATAAACAATATAAAAATTAGAGACCCAATAAAATACGTGCATCTAGTAGGTACAAAGATATTAATAAAAGCATATTTCAGAGAAGGAATAGATACACAAATACAATTATACCTAGCAGATGATAGAATTATAAAACCTATAGAAAAAACTATAATAACTGCCATAAAAGCAAATTTAATATACCAAAAATTTAAATTTATAATAAGTGCAAATTATTCAGTAGCAATAACAGATAAAAATATAGATAAATCATTAATATTATATTAGAAAATATCAGGAATAGAACTAACCCCAGGAAGTAAAATATTTACAGCAAGATGTAAAAATCTATATGTATTAACAACAAAACATAAAATAACGGGAAAAAATAAAATTAACAAAATACCAATAGAAAGTCCTTTCGAACAATTTGTAAAAAAAATTGATAATAATGATTATAGTTATAGAGACATAGATATACAAGAAAATTTAGAAATAATAAATGATAGAATAAGCACAACAAAAAGATTAGCTTATGAAAAACCAGAATCATCAAGTTCATCAAAAAGAACAAGTTATGAAACAAGTTCAACACCATGTAAACAGAAAGTAAGAGCAAAAAGAGTTACTAATAAAAATAGAAAGAAAACTGATTGGATAGAAGGAAGTGAAAAAATTACACAAAAATTATAAAATATAAAAAATACTGAAGATACGATAGAATTGGTCGTATTTTCAATAAATAAAAAGGAAATAACTATATTTTCAATAAGTAAGATAGAAATAATTAAGAAAAAATTAGAACAATTATATAGTGAAGATCCATTAAAAGGATGGGAAAAACATAAAACCACTATAAAAATTGAATTAATAGATAAAAATAGCATAATAACTCAATAATCATTAACATATAATTTTGACAATTTAAAGGAATTTAAAATGCATATAGAAGAATTATTAGAAAAGCAATACATACAAAAAAATAATAGTAAACATAATAGCCCAGCATTTATAGTAAATACAAATAAGATATTAAAAATAAGATAACTACAAGGATATAACTACTTTAGTAAATTTGATTCTAAATCAGGATTTTACCATTTAAAGTTAGTAGAAGAATCTAAGGAATTAACCGCATTTACGGTACCACAAGGATTTTATGAATGAAATTTACTACCATTTGGATATAAAAATGCACCAGGTAGATATTAACATTTTATGGATAGTTATTTTAAGCAATTACCCAATTGTATAGTATACACAGATGATATACTATTATATACAAAAACAAAAGAAGAACATTTAAAGTTATTAGAACAAGTTACAGATATAATAGAAAATTCGGGAATAAGTTTAAGTGAGAAGAAAGCTGAAATTATGAAAAATCAAATAGAATTTTTAGGAATACAAATAGATAAAAATGGAGTAAAAATGCAACAACATATAGTAAAAAAAATAATAAATTCAAAAGAAGAATTAGATACAAAAAAAAATTACAATCATTTTTAGGATTAGTAAACCAAGTAAGAGAATATATACCAAAATTAGCAGAAAATCTAAAGCCCTTACAGAAAAAATTAAAAAAGGATGTAGAATATAATTATAACGAAGAAGATAAAAAATAAGTTCAGAAAATAAAAATACTTTGTAAAGAATTACCAAAATTACAATTTCCAGACGAAAATAAAAAATGTATATATATAGTAGAAGCAGATGCTAGTGAATGTAGTTATGGAGTACTTAAATATATATATGAAGAAGAAAAATTAGAACACCATTGTAGATACTACTCAGGTACATTTAATGAAAAAGAAATAAAATGGGAAATAAATAGAAAAGAATTATGCTCATTTTATAAATGTTTATTAGCATTTGAGCCATATATTGTATATAACAAGTTTATTGTACGAACAAATTATACACAGGTACGTTGGTGGCTAACAAAGAAAATACAAAATTCAGTTACACCAAAAGAGATTCGGAGACTAGTCTTGAATATATTAAATTTCACATTTATAATTGAAGTAATTAGTACTAACAAAAATGTTATTGTAGATTACATATCAAGATAAAGCTACACAGACTGATAGAATAGAAGAGGATACTCTAGAAAAGATATTCAACACCCTAACTACGCTTTCAATGAAAGTGGACAGTATGGGTAATGAAATAGAAAAGCTAAAGACTAATGAAGTTAAACTAAAGTCTATAGCTATAAATCAGCTAACTCAGCAGTGTGCAAAGCTATGTCAATCGGAAGACATTAAAATTCCAAAGCTAGAAGGAGACGTTGGGACATTCCATAAAACCCATAACGTTTATCAATCTACTTCTGCAGGTACAAGTAAATGAGTTAGGAAAAACACAAATATGAACCTAAACAGGCTATTTGATAAACCATTTATTCCAAATACACCAAAAGATCCTATGTTCATACCCCCATAAATTACCACATACCGAGATAGTTTAAACCAAGACAAAAAGACCTACAACTATACAGCCCGAACATACATAGAAAATATTTACAAAATACAAACCTTCTTAAATACCAACCCCAGAGCTATAAACATCCAAGAACCACATACGAATTACATAACCCAAAACCTAACCAGATACAATAAGCTAATTGCTTTACCGAAAATCAAACCAAGTCTAATTAAAACCTGTTACGAATATGGACTACTTAGTACCATATATACCCAAGACGGAAATGAAATATCCAATATACCAGAAATATATGATTCATTTAACATTTTTAAAAAAATAACCAAAGGTAACCTATTTTTATAAAATTTTACACGGCACCAACAGAGATGTTGTATGATGAAGTTAAATCACCTATACAAGTTGTAAAAATAAGAATAACCCGAGATAAAATTATACCAGAAGATATTATTCCACAACCAGAAATACCTAGAATTGAGATACCAAAAATTTATGCAAATAAGAGAATTATCGGACTATCCATAATTCTTCAAGAGTTAGCAAACACTTATCGCAACAGAAATCCCATATGGAGTTATTATTCAAGAGGTAATGTAATAGTATACTCAAATTCAAAGGAACTATAAGAAGAAGATATGGAAGACGTTAGGCAATGGATCTTGACGTTACTCAATCCAGAGAAAAAACCTATCGCCAGAGCCATTAGAGAAAAATTTATTTCGGAAGAATTATTAACCAGATATTGCAAGTTAATTGGACATAAATATCCAGACCATCAATGTTCAAAATGTAATGGACAAGATAATATTGTCCTAGAAGTTCTATTGGAATAGAAGAAGAAATCAACAGCTGAAAGATGCAAGATATGAAGCAATAAAAAGAAGACGGAGCAATAATAAAAAGAAGATAAGTTAATGAAGTGACATAAAGAAGTCAAGTTAATACTAGAAAATGACATATGGAAGATTAAGTATCTTTATTAATTCATTTACGTAAATTATTATTTACTTTTTGACTTTTTGGCAAAATGTCATTACTAAGTTTTGTCCTTTTGTAGAAATAATTTAGGACCTTTGTAAAGTTTTTCTACTTTTATAGATAGGTGTAAAGACTTTCGTAAAGTAGGTAGGTAATAGATTAGGACAGATGTAAAAATGTAAAATATTTACGGGTTTTCTTAAAAATATAAATAGAAGAGCATTTACTCAGAGGAAGGCAAGCCTTCATACATTGAAGCACAAAATCTCTTGTCCACAATAAAAATTTTGCTTATTTATTAAAAAAATAAGTATATTTTAATGAAAAAATCTATGGAGGAACAAAGCTTAGAATTACCAAACCTACCAGAACAGGTATATTCATTTACTATTATGAATAGCTAAATTCATAAATTCCTAACAATCATGATATGTTAAAATAAGTTCATGTTAAGTTGCTTTATAGTAGAATTATTCGAAAAATGGCATGTTAAGAAGTTTATTTGCAAAGTGAAAAAGGAGAAAAATTCCTAGGAACTATGCCATCCTAAAGGTGAAATCGGTGAGGCAAGAAAGCCCTGATAGGGGAGTAACCAAAGTAGAGGCGTTGTTTAAGGGAAAAGTATCCAGATTACCATGCTAATAGTGACCGAAGAATATATGTTATTTAAGAATAATCTAGTATATAGCAATATAAAGTGATCATATTTTGTTATGTGCATGATTGAAGAGAATATTTTGAAAATAGCAATTTTATGAAAAATGGATAATTATTTATTTGATGAAATGGTAGATAATTTAAAATACTCGTTTTATATGTACTTAAGGATATAGAAATAGTGGATATAAGAAAAATCATATTGGAAAAAATATTTGATAGATATTTTATGACTAGAATTAATTATATACCACACCTACCGAACTACTCTTATAAATACTTACATGCCAAACTCACACACTAACTATGATAAATTATGTATATTTAGAATTTTGGAAAATAGATATAAAATATATACAATTTCTTAGTGAAAATATAGAAGAATTAATGAGATTAAAACAAACAACTAAAAAATATTATTTAACCAATTTTAAATGATAGATAATCTTAAAAATCTTAATCTTATATATACTTAGAGATATAGAAATTATAGATATTAAGAGAATAATATTAGAAAAAGTATTAGACTATGAAATTGAAACTATAAATTGGATAGAACAGTTATACCTGGATAATTACCCAGATGGATATTATTCAGATTAAGAAATGTTAGAATATATTAGAAAAACTAGAGAAAATCAAGATAATCTAAATGAAGAAATTAATTATAGAAACCGAATTAGAAAAATAATGGAGAATCTAAAAGAAAAATTAATATGGATAGAAGAAACCCTAGAAAATTTAGGAAAAAGTACATCTGATAGTTTATATAATTTAAAAAACTCACTACGAGAAGAACAACACAAGATAATAAATAGCATTAAAAATCTAGAATTAGATATACATTACAGTACAATTAGGATAAATTATTATACAGAAATTTATTACTCTGCAATTACTACAGGATAAAATGATAGACTATGAATATTTAAAATATTGGAGATAAAATATGGAAGAAATAATATTATTAGAAAAACTTATGAAAGATAATCTAATTGGATATTTTAAAACAAAAGATATAGAATATTTTGAATACCTTTAAAATAATATAGAAGAATTACAAAAACTAAGGGAAAAAAATAAAGAATACTATAGTAAAGCATTTAACCAATTACCAGATAATCACCCCCAAGATATGAATATCGATAAAAGTAACATAAATAAACTCAAAATAAAAATATTTAGAAAAGTTAAGAAATATCCACGCACAAATAAATTTTTCATTAACGGCACTATTTTACCACACAAGTTATACACACGCACCCCTACAATTGGCTTTTCTAGCACGAAAAATGTGGGGTGTTATAGGTAATATACATACTTTAAATAGGTGATGATCAAGGATGCTTTGAAATAAAAGACGTCAGCCATCCATCCACTACATCCCTTTTTGCATGCCACTTTGTTTCAGAATTTATGGTACTTGTATGCCCAAAAGCATTCAAATAATCCTCTGAGACGACATATACTGTGTGCTTTGCACCTTTTTAAGCACCCACCATGGAAAGTAACTCTCCTAATAAATCCTTCAAGTAGTAGTGCACAACAAGATGGATTTCTCCATAGAAACAAAGCTCTCTTCCCATGAAATAAATACTTGATCATTTTAATTCATCTTGATCTAAGAAATAATTTGAATTAATCAAAAACAACCTAGTTCTTAAACACCCTCATCCAAAAACATAAACAAATCATTTTAGGTAAAAATCATTTTGGAAAAACAATCCAAAGCAGTCTAACAAGAAGTTAAGGAAGTACAAGAAACAATAAATATTAAATAATACTAACAACAGCAGCAACAGATACTAACAGGACAAAACTTCAACAAAATAGCACCATAATTGAGGTACAAGGAACAACATTAGTAATAGAAATCGAAGGACAAGAAACTACATTAATCGGACAACACAAGTCACCGAGCAAACTAATCCTCCTAAGTTCTGTTTCAATTTAAAATCCCATCGAACAAATAGAAATAATAGTAAACTAGGAATATTAGACACAAAGAACCAATTTTTCCAATTATTAGCTCCTGAAGACCACATAAATAATTTTAAAAAATAGCATCAAACCACAAACCCCAAATGAAACACAGACACAATTTTGCTTTATTTAAAGAGTAGTGAACCTTAATTCCAGAAAAGTCTTAAAGAAAAGATTTTTCAAGATTACCAACCCCTGCTAAATTCAATGAAAAAAACATCATCAAACCACAACCCTAAATGAAACGCAATTATAGATATAGAAGTTTAATCCAAATATAAACTAACCTTAACTCCAGAAAACTCTCAATACAACTCAGCTATAAAGAATAGATTTTTCAAGAATTACAAACCGTTACCAAATTAACAATTAAAAAAAATTATAAAACCACAACCAGAAATAAAACACAAACAAAATTTTGCTTAATCCAAAGATAAACTAATCTTGATTCAAGAAAACTTCCAGTACAAAGAACATATTTTTTTTAAGATTACCAACCAAGGGCCAAATTAACAAAGAAAAGTGAAATGAGGTTTGCTAATTTTATCAACAAGTGATCACACTTATAACAAAGAGCATAAGATTGGAAAGTAAAAACAAACAACAAAGAAAGGATCCCGGAATTCAAGAAAAAACAAGCTAAGAACGTAACTCACCCTCAAAATAGCAAAACATTTAGAGAAAATAGAGCAGGAACTGCTTGATAAAAAAAGGCAATGAATGCTGAGTTTTTTTCTGGAAAAGTATAAGTTCTCGGTTTGATGATGGACAACCTATTGTACATATCTCATCCCTATGGAGCTGCAGCATTGGTTCCATGACGATTACAAACTTTCCAGGGAAAAGGTTCAAGATCAGTTCACGCATACTTTGGTAGTCAAAATCACAGTTATATCTCGCAATTTTGGTAGAAAGTTGGTGGGCACAGCAGCATAGGCTATGCAGCCTTTTCACATCAACCAATGAGAATGGTTCTAGGTTTTCATGTCTCTTATATATTCGAAAGAATGAAAAACCTAGGTTAAGTTTTTGCACACTCAAAAAGAAGAGAAAAATTTTTACCAATTATATACAATTTCAAAAATTTACCAATTATATACACTCAAAAAACACTTCCAATTTCAAATTTTTCTAATTTTACTTTTAAATTGTAAACCTACTCTTTTCTAGAAAAGTTGGTGTAGGTTTATTTATATTTTTATTTTCTCTTGTTTGAAGAAAATGTTAGTTAGAGGTAGCTAACATTCTAAGGCTAGAGTTAGTCAGAGACTGAATCAGCTAAAATTAGTCATTTCAAATTGTGGTAATAAAGCTATTATAATGAGCGGATTGTGATAGAGTTGTTGCAAGATGTCTAAGGATTGAGAGTTCAATCTTTGTAACTTGGGAGAATGTATTCGACATTGCTTGAAGATAGTGAAGTGGTTAAGAAATCCTATAGGTAGGTCGTGGTTTTACTCTCTTGAGCAATAAGTTTTCCACATCAACATCTTGTGTTAACTTTAATTTCATGTACTTGTCTTGTTCTTTGGTTCTCATTTACTGTTTTAGTGTTTAGGGACCTGGAACCTAATCTAATATTTGATTTACTCAAACCAACAATTGGTATCAAAGTAGGTTCTTTCAAATAATTAATACCTTGGAAGGATCATCTCAAATGGATGCACCACCCAAATCTAGAAGAAGGTCAGTCCACTACAAGACCACCCCGATTCAATAGACAATAGTATGAGTGGAAAAAGACTCACATGCATGACTTTATTATGATTTAAGATAGTGAACTGTGGGATGTTATGATTGATGGACCATATGCTCCGATGAAATCTATGAAGGTTGGAGATGTTACTTCAATGGATCCTAAAACTCAAAAGGAATTTGACAAAAATAATAGGAAGAATATTAAGAAAAGTCATAAGGCTAAGAAATTGCTCGTGTGTACAATAGATCCTGATGAATATTATAGGATCTCTGCTCATGAATCAACTAAAGAGATATGGAAATATGTATAAACAGCTCATAAAGAAACTAACCAGGTGAAAGAATTAAAATTTGACAATAACCACTCAGTATGAGTCTTGTAGAATGAATGATGGTGAATCAATTCAAGAGATGCATACCAAGTTCATGGCTATCACAAACGAACTACATTGACTAGGTAAAGTAATCAAACCAACCAAACAAATCTGCAAAATTCTTAGCATACTACCTAAATCTTAGGAAAGCAAAATGAATGCCATAACAGAAGATCGCAACATAAAGACCCTTATCATAGATGAGCTTATTGAAAATCTGAAGACTTATAAGCTCAAGAAGCATCAGGATCAAAGGAAAATGAACCAAAGAATGAGAAGAGCTTGGCACTAAAGTCTACAAATGGTAAGTCAAGTGAGGAAGATAGGACATATCTTACATTAACATAAGATTCCTAAAGATTTTTACAAGAAATAGAGGTTTTCCAAGAACAGGGAACTCTAGAATATATTCTGGTGAAAATGACTTGTGTTAAAAATGTGGTAAATCTGGTCACTTTTTCAAAGATTGTCCCCAGTATAAATTTGAGTACAAAGATTATGTCAAGGTTGGTGGAGACAGAGAAACGAGGAAGCATCAGGTCCCTAAAAGATTTAACAGAAGAGTTGCACTAGATAAAGTGGTTACATTAACTCTTGCATCTTAAGAGACTCCTCCAGTGAATCAGAAGCACTAGAAAAGTTTGAGGATGCTTCAATGTTGGTGATAGAATATAAATACCAAATCTATGATTCTCATTTTGCTCTCATGGAAAAATTTTAGAATGGGGATGATAATAAGGTAATAATTCTAGACATAAAAGGCACCCTTAAGAATTACACTCTTAAGGAATTGAAGTCTATTGCAAATGTATTAATTGAATCTGTGTGATCGTACTAAAGAAAATAACTTTTTAAACATAAGCCTAGATGATTTTGTATTTGAGAATATTGTTTTAACTCAACAATTTTTTGAAATTTAAGAGAAATATCAATTAGTATCATTTGAAAATAATGTGTTGAATGAAAAACATAAATAATAGCCAAGCCTATTGAAAAGTAAAAGGTGAAGATAGTAGTATTCAATTTAATCTTGAAGAGAAATTAAATGTCTCAATTGGATCTGACTATCTTGTTGGAGAGGAACTCCGAACTTGAGAGGGACCTGGCCCGGTTCAAAGTTGAACTTGAAAAATCTCTTAAGTGGACCACGTCCTCTTAAGTCCTTGCTAATTTCACCAGTTAGAGATCCAATAGGGGACTAGGTATTGGCTATCAAAAAATAATCCTTCATAAATTTGTTATATCAAATATGTTTTTTATGGAAAACAATCTATTATGTACAGACTATGGTAGGAATGGACATGTAAATTTGTGTTGTTAGAAAATTTGATGAGTTTTCTAAAACTGAGTGTCATAGAAGGGTACCTGGTAATAAGTTCAAAATAATTGTCATACCTATGCGGACTAGAAAGAGACAAACTTCTCCTTTGTATCCTTACTAGGAAATCAAACTACAATAGGTAGCCAAGGCTAACAAATGACTATGGTTATAGGCAAAAGCAAGAGGAAGCAGCCAGCACAGGTTTATACATAGTGGTTGTAAGCATATGACTGTAAGAATTGAAGACTTTTTCTTGCTCAAGGCCTGTAAAGGGGGAAGTTTCTCCTTTGGTGATGGAAAGAAAGGATAATTCTTGGTATTGGGAAGATTGGGAAGAATCTGAATCATATAATTGAAGATGCGCACTATGTAGATAGTCTTAAGTACAACCGGCTAAGTATTTGTCAAATTTGTGATAAGGGGAATGAAGTAAAGTTCATGTCAGACAAATGCACAGTTACAATTCTCAAGAATGGTGACGTAATTCTTAAAACAAAAAGGATAAAAAAAAAAACATGTACGTAGATGATTTGGAATCCTCTTGTACAAGGGATATCACTTGTCTTAGTTCTTAGAATGATCTAACAAAGTTGTGGCACAGAACATTGGGACATGTAAGTTCCTTGCTTCTCAATAAATTGATATCCCAAGACCTAGTTTATGAAATGTAAAATCTAAAGATTATAGACAACAAACTGTGTGATGCTTGTGTAAAAAAGAAGTAGACCAGGTCCTTATTAAAGCAAAAAAAAGAAAAAGAAGTAAGAACATCAAAACCCTTGGAGCTCCTTCACATGAACCTATGTGGACATATCAAGATCACTAGTAGAGGAGGAGAAAAGTACATTCTGGTAATTGTTGATAATTACTCCAGGTTCACCTACACCATGATCTTAAGGTCCAAGGATAATACATTCCCAATATTTGTAACTTTGGCAAAGCAGATTCAAATGAAGGTTAATGAAAATATTATTGGGATCAGGTTGAACCATTAAAAAGAATTTGAAAATATCAAGTTCAATGAGTTCTGCAATGAATTTAAGATTAATCATAACTTCTCAGCTCTAAGAACACCGTATCAAAATGGTGTTGTTGAAAGGAAAAATAAGATCTTAGTTGATATAGCATGAACTATGTTAATTGATGTTGGAATCTCTAAGAACTTTCAGGTAGAAGTATCTAGAATAGCTTGCTTTGTGATCAATAGTTATCTTCTTATCAGGTCCTTACTTGAGAAGACCCCTTATGAGTTGCTGAAAAAAGGAAGCCCAAGATATGTTATCTCAAAGCTTTTGTATACAAGTGTTTTTTTTAAATAATGGAAAATATGGCAACAATTGATCCAAGGAGGGATGAAGGGACTTTTGTATGCTTCTCTTCAAATATCAAAGCTTAAAGAATTTTCAATAAAATAAACTCAGTGTATGGAAGAAAGTTTCTATCTGATCATTGGTGAATCTAGACACTCTAATGAAAGGAGAGTGCAAGATGATTTTGATTTGAAAGATCTTCTTCAAAGTCAAAGGAACATGTTAAAAAGGCATGGAAAATGACAAGGGAAAAGGTGAAGACACCCAGGAATCTTGTAGCCCTCAACCATTCAAATTGTTTCTCAGACGGTACCAGTGATCCTTAACCCCCTCAGCATAAGTCTTCTCATCCTTTGGATAATATTCTCACTCCTATGGATTTAGGAAGGGTGACCAGGTCTCAAGCTAGAAACATGTTTGCTTTCTCTATATTTCTATATTGAATTAATCCTAAAAATATGAAAGATGTCTTGAAGGATGTCGATTAGGTGAATTCCATTCAATATAAACTCCATCAATTTAAAAGAAGTAAGGTGTAGCACCTGGTCTCCAAGCCAGCTGATAGAACTATTATGGGGACCATGTGGATCTTTAGAAATAAGATTGATGAATTTTGTAATGTAATTTGAAATAAGGGGAGGATTGTTGTGAAAGGACATAATAAGGAGGAAGGAATAAACTATGATGAGATGTTTGCCCCAGTTTCTAGAATTGAAGCAATTAGAATTCTTGTTGCATTTGCCTTAAATATGGAGTTTAAGTTGTATCAAATGGATGTGAAAAGTGTTTTTCTGAACGGAATACTAAAATGATAAGTGTATGTAAAGCATACCCCTATTTTGAAGATGTCGATCATCCCATACATGTGTTTAAGCTAGACAAAGAGCTTTATGACCTGAAGTAAGATTCTAGGGCCTGGTATGAGATATTGTCTAAGGTTCTTCTGGAAAATGGATTTAAGAGAGAAATGATTAATAACACTCTATTTTAAAGGTCAAAGGATGAAATTTGTTGATTGTGCAACTCTATATGGATGATATCATTTTTGGTGCTGCAATAGTTCCCTATGTGATGAATTTGCTAAATTAATGAGAAGTAAATTAGAAATGAGTATGATGGGAGAGTTGAATTTCTTCCTTGGGTTGCAGATCAAGCAAGCTTCAAATAGAACTACAACTTGTTAGAAAAAATATGTCAAGGAATTATTAAAATAGTTTTATATGGAGGATGCAAAAGTGACTGATACTTCCATTGGAACTTTTTGAAAAATGGGCATTGATGAATCTGGTCCCTCGATGAATGAAACTATGATTAGAGGGATTATCAGCTCCTTGTTATACTTCACTGCTAGTAGACTAGACATCGAGTTTGGTGTGGGCATGTGTGCAATATTTTAATCTTATTTAAGGGGGTCACATTTAAATAAAGCCAAAAGTATTATCAGATATTTGAAGGGGACTACCAGCCTAGTCCTCTTCTATCCCTCTAGAGACAGCTTTCAATTTGGTAGGATATGATGATATAGACTATACAGGGTATTTGGTTTATAGGAAGAGTACTTCAGGAATGGATCACTTCTTAGGATCATCCTTCATCTCTTTTGCTACCAAAAACCAAAATCTAGTCGCTCTTTCTACTATTGAAGTAGAGTATATGGCAGTTGCATCAGGTTGTGCTCAAATTTTTGGATCAAGCGGAAGTTTAAAGATTTTGGGATACATTTGGAGTGTGTACCCTTATTTTTTAAAAATATTAATGTTGTGAATAGGTCAAAAAATATAGTTCAGCATAAGAGTACAAAACACCTTGACATCTGACATTATTTCCTAAAAGAAAATTTAGAGAAAGGTTTTGTCAAAGTGGATTTTTGTAACACTAAAGATCCAATTGCAGATATTTTCACCCAAGCACTAAGTAGGAACCGGTTTGAAGAAAATTTCATGAAGTTGGGGCTCATAAAATTGAACTAACCATCCTCAATTTGGATTATTTTTTCTCTAAATATTGGTAATGATTTGGGAAGCAGGTATCTAAGTAAACTGAATGTACTTTACATCTAATTCAGTCTCATATATTTACAGATATACACCAAGTCCCTTCTATGGTTAGCATTATACATTATTTTGAAAAAACTTTGAAAACTAGTTAAGCATTGCCACATGGTTTCCCACTAGTCTGACAAGCTGCAAAACCTCTTTAAGTCTCATATACATATCCAATCCGATCAAACATGTTAGTGCACTTCCATTAATTTAAATATGAATTGTTCCCTTCTTCCTATATTTAAATCTCTGTCTTTTCCACACTCCCTATATCTCAAATCCTTGATAATTATT
This sequence comes from Capsicum annuum, assembly GCF_002878395.1. NCBI lineage: Eukaryota > Viridiplantae > Streptophyta > Magnoliopsida > Solanales > Solanaceae > Capsicum > Capsicum annuum. The sequence continues at coordinate 184,864,894 of NC_061114.1, forward strand.
TGTTCCTTACAACCTTCAAATTTTCATTCGCCACTTTAAAATTCTCTCTAAGTCAAAAGTTAATCATGTTTAAATCATCTTGTCCTCCTCCATCATCCAATAACCTTTTGATACCTTCTTAATCTTCTACTTTATCACTAACTGATCCTGATCTTCACAGTTCCTTTTTAAATTTCCAACTCACTCCTTCTCTCTTGCCAAATAATATTGTTCTCACAGCACCATCAGTGATAGAAATCATTCCTTCTTCTACTCCTCTTCCAGTTATTGGTGAAATTGTAACCACTAATACCACTTTAACTCCAATCTCTGATGTTGTTCATCTAATTTTTTATGGCATCACAGTCTCTTAATGTAACACTCCATATTCTTGGGCTAGATTTGAATCATCCTTCATATGAATAAAGACACAAACTCAAATATTTATATTTAGACATAAGTTTGAAGATCCATTATTTATTATGGGAACACTTTTGGAGATTAATTGGGGTCAATGGAAACTCTTAGCTCAAAGATGAGTTGAGAACTTTCATACTGATTGAGTTCTAGTATTAGATTTTACCAGGGTTTACTACAAATGAGCATTTCTCCTAGAATATGAATATTTACATGGCCCATTACCTATCCAATCAAATTTCTTTGAGTCTTCTTTCCAATGTCGTAAATGATTTGTAAATTTGAGTTCGAAGTGAAAAGTTATTCTCTTTTATCAAGACCCAAACCAGGCTCTGGCCATGATGGGTGTCTTAAGTCCACCATGGACTAGAGACCACCCCTACCGCCTAACCTCATGATCATAATAATAACAATAAGGATAATGCTAAAGTCAACTAAGATAGTAATAAAAGAAGAATAGATAACTCTATGAAAACTAAGAGTCAATCCAGAACCAACCAACCCACATCTATCCACAATAACCTCTAAAACCTGAATAACAAATATGTCGAGACATGCCCCCAACCATGAGCAAGAGAATCCAAAAGTACTGAGTCAAAATTAAAAAAATATGGAAATGATAACGCCTTTCGGAGGATAGAGGCTTACCACGTCATAGCTGCTTGACGAACATGATAATTCATCTAATGTTGAACAAGGGTAAAATAAGTGTCTTCATTCCCTACATCATGAAACAATGTAGCATTCTAGGATGGTCAGTGGGATTACCACTTACATGTAACTCAGGATAGGTATAAAATAATGTCATGTCCAAAACCAAATTAAACCACATGCACATATTGTATATACATATATAAGATGTCGGGATATGGAACAAGGTTTAGCATGAGATTTAAAACCATTATCCCGGACTTTGTATCTCTATTCATCCTAAGGGCACCCATGGGCTATATTGGTTCAGTTGCCCCTGCTGAAAAGGCTCAATTACGTGTTAGTCGCATAAACTGAAGAAATTTGAGGATGGGCCAAAGCCACACGTGGTTTCCAGTATTAATCCCCCAGGGACCTCCACTTCTATAACGAGCTACACAACCCCCTTTAATCAAAAATTAAAACCATTTACACACATTTCCATCCATTAACCAAGGAGTATTTTAATTAGGCATTTACCATTGGTATCGTCATACCAAATAAAGTTAAGCTTGCAAGCCAATTTCATTATGTCATTACAAAACCAATTAGCCAAATTGACTCCAAAGTTTCTAATTTAAAATCAATCAATGGCCACCAAGGCCTTTCAAAACCAATTTATGCTCCATTAACCTTTTATACAATGCAAGGTTTCACAACTGAAGTAGATTATGCATATTGATGTGCTATAAAAATATAGCACTTTCGACGCTTAAAATAAGGATAACATGCAAGTCTTGAGGCTTTTTTGTAATATATGATCCGTTTTGGGTATGTTTTGCAGGAAACCATGTTTTGGATGCTAAGTTCATAAAAAGGGTGAAAAAAGGTGTTTTTGGCTACTTTTGGAGGTTTCATGCACTTATTTTACCTAAGGTTAAACAAAACGTGACTTATGGACTCTACATGAATTAAAGTTTGTACAGAGTCGCCACCTAATTTTTAAGGAAAATAAGGAAACCTATTTATTTGCTAACACATATGATTGACGTTTTAGTCTGCGAAAAAACAATTGAGATTCTAGGTAATGGTTCAAATTACCCCAAAGGAAAGGGGTTAGGCACTCTTCAAGATCCACAAATATCAAAGAGAGAGAGGAGGTATAATTAAAATGATGTAAAAGGCGTATGTATATTAAGTACAAATTAATTCTTTTGAGACATGAATATTTGAAACTATATAAAGGTATATGTATATTAAGTATATAAACAAAATTCAATGTTATGAGAACATGTAAAAGATATGTACAAAATGTATAAATTACATGTGAAAAAGAAAAATATTTTGTAATGTATGAAAAGAAATGTATCTTAATATGCCGTGAAAAGAAAAAGTATTTACAAATAATTTTCTTTATTTGATTAAAATTAACGAAAAAAGTAAGATTTACTTTAACAAAAAATATCACAATGTTTATGATATCAAAGTATGTAAATGAATTGGTTAATTTAATTTATTAGAATAAATATTAACGGCCTAAGTTTTCCTAAGTAACAAAAAAAAAAGAAAAGAAAAAATAAAAGAAAAATGAATATATATAGATATAATATGCATTAAAATTATGTTAATACATATGTTGTTGTAAATTATATGTAAACAAAAGTATATAAGTATATGTATGTAAAGAAAAGACAAAATTGAATAAAGAAAAATTGTTCTAAAGGAAAAAACTACGTAATATTTTATGAGTGTAAAAAGTATAAATTATTTGATTAAATAATCTAAGTCAATCTATTATTTTATATAAATATTAACAGCCTAAATTTTCCTAAATGCGTGGTGAAGATTAAATAAAAAATATCCCACCCAGCACCCCAAAAATAAATCTTTCACTATGATTAACATTTGTACAAGTGTAAGAATATAAAAAATATAAGCACATAATTTAAAGTCTTCTTTAACTATCATTCCAGATAAGTATTCCCAATAACCTATATAAACATTTGTAATAAAAATATTAGTAACAAATAAATAATAATTAAAATAAATAAAAAAATATGTATGCATATACGTATTTAAAAATAATTTTTTTTAAAAGTGGGCTCAGATAAAGTATTGAAATATTATAAAGATTTTTTCATCGCCCGAGTTTATTTATTTTTTGTCACGTATACGTATACGTAATGTCTGTCTTTTATTTGGGGAGGCCTAAAAAATTAACGGATAATTTCTTCACCGGTCATGTATTGATATTTGATATAAAATAAGTAACTTGAGAAAATAAAATCCATCTTTTGTTATGGCCTTGAAAATTCGATGGAAAGATATTGCCATCGACCACAATGTTTACTTTGATACAAATAAGTAACCTTGAGAAATAAAATCTGTATCTATTTTTGATATAAAATAAATAATTCGAAAAGTAAAGATCTGTCTTTCGTATTGGGGTGGCCTCGAATATCCGACGGAGAGATAGTTTCATTGGATAAATTTATTTACTTATTATCAACATAGTAAATTACAAAGTAAGGAAGGGACAAAATGTCCAAAACAGTTCAAAACTCAGTGTAAATTTTTTGGGTTCAAGCCAATCCAAAATTAACATTAACAGTAACAAAATGTAGCAGCACTATGTCAGTGACAACAATGACCCAACATTAACATTAATAGTAACAAAATATAACAGCACCATATCAGTGACAACAATGGCAAAAACAAAGAGCAAAATAATAGCACAATGATGGAAAAATAGTGAGCAAAACAACAATAATAATAAACTGATTATAATATTCGAAGACGAAGAAAAATCCCTAAATTGCAATGGTATTGGCGTTGCTTCAACGGAAAATGCTGAAGCAATGCCAAATCTGTACAAGAACTGACCAAATATGGTCTATCAGAGGCATAACAATAGTATCTGAAGAGCTCGCCCGCCGGGGATCAACTCTGGTGTGGCACGTCAGAAAAAAGGAAAGGTGAAAAGTTTGAGGTGGCTGGGGTTGGACCTGTGGTAAGAGGGGAAGCAGGCTACCAGATATGGAGGTGGAAACTTAGAAGTCATCATCTCTAGCGAGCCAGCAGTGAAACAGAGAGGAATGAAGGGGGAGCAGCAGTGGAGTTGTTGTTGGTGTTTGTGGTTGTCAGTCGTTTATAGGTTGTTGGGTGATGGGAAAGGGGTGCGGTGGTAACTTGGTGATGGTGGCCGGATCTCGTTTGCCGGAGCTCCAGCGACAGTGAAGGATAATGAGAGAGATGTGTATGTGAGAGTTGTGTGAGTGGATGTTTGTGGTGTGTTTTTTTTGTGTGAATTGTATGTGTGTGAATAAGTATTAAAAAGGAAAAAATAATAGTAAAAAACATATCAAATCTACTTTTTCCCAACAAATTTCTTAAATTTTGGGTAGTAGGTAGATTAAAGTCAAAAGTGACAAAAAGTTATGAGATCTTTATTTGATCGATTTATTGCTTGTATTACAATAAGCCGATATTATTTTTGTAGACTGTATTAAATAAGGTACAAAAATGAAAATATCGATATATATAACTAAAATAAACAATTGCCAAACTACAAGTTCCCAACAATAACGCCAAACACACACAAGTGTACATGGTCTACCAAGTAATATAGTGGCCTTCAAGAAAGTCGAATATCAATCAAACAGAGACATGATTCGGCAATGATTTTATTTTAGTTCACAATTCAGATTCAATTGATGCGAGAGTAACCAAAATAGAGTTTGGAGTTTGTAAATTGCAAGTAAAATAAACAAATCGTAAATAAAAGGTCTTGAGACAATCAATAGGAGAAAACCCAGGATTGAAGCACTCTGAACAATCATATTATGCTATTGGATTTCATTTATTAACTTGCTTATCTTGGTTGTTGATTTGTAGGGTTAATTGTATGATTATGGTTTCCCAACCTCTAATCCTTTACCTAAGTTGAACCTTACAACTACATCATTGAGCGGGGATGTAATAGTTCACTTAAGTTCTTTACAAATATCATCCTACGTGTGAATCAAGTATGGTATCTAAGTACATTCATGTCCTAGATACTAATTTGAATTTCTTATTTCATAAAGAAACACAAATCATACTCTGCTTATTCCCATGTTCTATCTCTTTATTCCCTCTTCCGAGTTCACAAGGTTGATAATAGATGTATTCTAAGGGTATCTAATCCTTAAAATAGTAAAACTAAAAATAAACAAACAACCAATAGTGATAAACAAAGAAAACAAACTTAATCCATAATAATAATATTCATGTTCTTGGCTTCAACCCCCAAAAAAGGGTGTTTAGCCACGCATAGTCATAATTGTAATCACAAGGTTGTAATTAATGACTAAAAATATGTATGAACTAAATAAAATTAATAAAAATCTAATTATGAAGTTTTAGTATCCCCTTGATCTCCAAAATTTGTCAAAAGAACTGTAGAAACGTGATACAATATGTATATATAGCATAAAGGTAAGTCAAGTCCGTGTAGAATCGAATTAGCTTGAAATTCCCAAGTGTGGAGTGGAGCGTGCATCACACCCTCTATTCCTATGGAATGGGTCATGCGTCGGACCCTCTACTCCATAGGAATAGATCATGCAGTGCATTCTAATCACATGGTGTCTCTGGAAGTTGTCCTCTGAATTTTGGTTAAGTGTTGGTCCTTCCTCCTTCCATCCCTTGTCTTGTGGTGTCTTTACAATGATTTTGAAGCCTCTATATCATCCATATATCATCATATTAAGATCATAAAGTATCCTACAAGAATACACCACACTAATTAAAGTTACAAACAACACTATATCAACAACGATGAATCAAACATAAGAGCTTAGACTAGGCGAATTTCCATGATCTTCCACTCAATGTTTTGACTCTTTCCTTGACTCATTTGGACTTTATAAACTCATAAAAACTTGTTAATAAAGCATTTAAAACCATAAGGAACACCTATAACACAATATAATCCACAAAGATAGACTAGACAAGTAACTAGCTCAAGCTAGAAAGACTAGTTTTCTCTATTGAACTCTAATTGACTCTTTTAAGTATAACCTCATTGGAAAACCCTTGTAACCATTATAAACAAATGCTTAAGCACTTTTATACTCATTTATATCATTATCCACTAATATAGTGTAGAATCATCCTCAAAACAAGGCTAAAAAGGCTAGAATAGTAATGCTAGAATGCAAAAATACACCAAACATCAGTGTTGTACTGTATTTGTGCTTTTGATGTTTGCTGTATTTTGATGTTTGATTTTCTTTGTTGTACTTCTTGTCCCTTTTTTGGTAATTGGTTCGACTTTATTTGAATCTTGTACCGGAGTTTTTCTCTTTTTTTTTGGATATATTTTCCCTTTTGGGGTAATGATGATTCTCCACCTTTGTCGGAGTTATCTCTTTTTTGTGTGTGTTTCTGCTCCTTTTTTGAATTTGTCTTTTGTTTTTGTTCTTCTAGGCATATATATCCTTTGCTTTTGGCTGCTTTGATCTTGAATCTTCATTCGCAACTTGCATGTACTTAGTGTGCTAAGGAGGTGGGGAAAAAGAGTGATAATGCATGTAAGCACTCAAAAGGTATAGGCTCAGATGTAGTTATCCAAAGAAAAGGTTTCAGGCTCAAAAGGGGAAGTGCTAGGTATTGATGTCATTTGGTAGGCTGTGGAAGGAATAATCGAGTCAAGGAAGGCCTACAATCCTTTCCCAGACCAAGTGTAACTCAGAACTGTGCCTCAACATACATTCAGGCCAAGTTCTGGATCAACAACGCAATGCAATGAACTATTCTAAAGCTTACCACACAATGCACTTGAAACTATGAGGTTGGTTTCGTTCTTGTTTAAGATGTATGCAAGGGAATTTTTTAGTGTTACTTAGGTTTGATTAAAAGGTGCCAAAGGAATCTATGGATTACTATGAAGTTGGTCCTCTCTATCATACCAATTTATTCTTTCTTATGCACACTCCTAACTGTGTTGGTACCAACCAAGTCAAAATTCTGAATTTTTATTTATTTCGACAAAGGAATAGTACCGAACCCGAATGAGGGTTGCCTAGGTATCTTGTGAAAAACAAGATCAGGTCTGCATAGTTCAGGAAAATTTATAAATTTATATGTGCAATTTATAATTATAAAAAGGTGATGGTCATCCATGAAAATAATGTGAAAGATGATCAGGAAAGAACAGCTTTTAGCATCAAAATTATTTTGATTAGATGATTGAGAGGATGGGTGTCAAACAAGAAGAGAGCTTTGACACAACTTCGGTGTGCCGACAAGATTGAGAAAGTCAGACATCAAAGAAATTATGACATTATTTTGCCACAGTTGGCAAGAGTATTATGAATGAAAGAATATTGAACCCTTGCTTTCAAAGTGGGGATTGATATGTCATAAATTTAATGATTTACAATGTTCAAGAGAAGAAGCTAGGTATTCTCAGATCAAAATTGGGTGAGGATTTAGAGGTAGGCCGGCTAGGCACTAATGTTATTGGAGATTTGCACTCTTGAAGACTTTTGGAGAGTGTCTTTGAACTATTTTTGAAAAATTATCCCAGTAGAATTTCAGAGATATTATTCCAAAACAGTGAAGAGACCAAACTCTAATGCAGGGTTGCCTACGTATCTTGTCAGGACAAGAATCAGGTCAAAACTTAGTTCAAACTATTTATCAGTTTGTACATGGCGTGATCTATTTCCAGAATAGGAACTTTCCTAAAGGGTTGAGAGTAGGGCTGAATGATTGTGAGAAGGCGCACTAACCTGAATACACTGACTCTGAAACTATGGAATTCAAAGAAGGTTTGGGAGAGTGTAAGATACCCCCGTGTGAACCACAGTGTGTGAAGTGTATGGCTAAAGACTCGATGGAATTGTGATTTATGATGAAATAAAGTAAAGAATAATGTGTTAACAGCTTTTACAATATACAGATACAGTGTATTAAACAAATAATGAATAAAAGAATTGATAAGGCAACAAATTTAATTTGCACAAATAATGTAAAGAATTTATGAAAAAGTTTACAAAATTTGAAATGTGAACCGGATAAAGAATCAAAGAATTAATATATGCAAAAATATTAAAATACGTCCCTCAATTGAAAAATTGAGTCTATCATGGTTAGAACTTTCTTGCGTTCCCAGCGAAGTCGCCATTCTTCCATGCCCTGTTTTTACCAAAGGTTAAACAAAACATGACTTATGGACTCTAAATGAATTAAAGTTTGTACAGAGTTGCCACCTAATTTTTAAGGAAAATAAGGAAACCTGTTTATTTACTAACATGTATGATTGATGTTTTAATCTTCGAAAAAAATAATTAACATTCTAGGTAAGGGTTAAAATTATCCCAAAGGGAAGGGGACATATGTGGAACTCGGCTAGACTAAATTTATCAAAGAGGGGGGAGGTATAATTAAATTGATGTAAAAGGCATATGTATATTAAGTACAAATTAATTCTTTTGAGAAATACTAATATTTAAAACTATGTAACGTATATGTATATTAAGTATACAAACAAAATCCACTGTTATGAGAACATGTAAAAGATATGTATAAAATACATAAATTACATGTGAAAAAGAAAAATATTTTGTGATGTATGAAAAGAAATGTATCTTGATATGCCATGAAAATAAAAAGTATTTACAAATAATTTTCTTTATTTGATTAAAATTTACGAAAATAGTAAAGATTTACTTGAACAGAAAAGATCACAATGTTTATGCTGTCAAAGTGTGTAAATTAATTGGTTAATTTAATTTATTAGTATAAATATTAATGGCTTAAGTTTGCCTAAGTAACAAAAGAAAAAATAAAATAAAAAATATAGATATAGATATAAAATATGTATTAAAATAATGTTAATACATATGCTGTTGTAAAATATATGTCAACAAAAGTATATAAGTATATATATGTAAAGAAAAGACAAGATTGAATAAAGAAAAATTGTTCAAAAGGAAAAAACTACGTAACATTTTATGAGTGTAAAAAGTATAAATTATTTGATTAAATAATCTAAGTCAATCTAACATTTTATATAAATATTAACGGCCTAAATTTGCCTAAACATGTGGTGAAGATTAAATAAAGAATATCCCGCCCGGCACCCCAAAAATAAAGCTTTCACTATGGTTAACATTCGTACAAGTGTAAGAATATAAAAAATATTAGTACATAATTTAAAGTCTTCTTTAACTGTCATTCCCGATAAGTATTCCCAATAACCTGTATAAACACTTGTAATAAAAATGTTAGTAACAAATAGATAATAATCAAAATAAATAAAAAAAACATGTATGCCTATACGTATTTAAAAATAATTTTTGTTTAAAGTGGGCTCAAATAAAGTTTTGAAATATTATTAAGATTTCATCATCGCCTAAGTTTATTTATTTTTTGTTACGTATTCGTATACATAATGTCCTTCTTTTATTTGGGGAGGCCTAAAATATCGATGGAGAATTTCTTCATCGGTCATGTAATGATATTCGATATAAAATAAGTAACTTGAGAAAATAAAATTCATTTTTTATTATGGCCTCAAAAATCCAACGGAAAGATATTGTCATCAGCCATAATGTTTACTTTAATACAAAATAAGTAACCTTTAAAAATAGAATCCGTATCTATTTTCGATATAAAATAAATAATTTGAAAATTAAAGATCCGTCTTTAGTATTGGGGTGGCCTCGAATATCCGATAGAGATATAGTGTCATTGGCCAAATTTATTTACTTATTATCAGTATAGTAAATTACAAAGTAAGGAATGTCCAAAATAGTTCAAAACTCAGTGTAAATTTTTGGGTGCAAGCCGACCCAAAATTAACATTAATAGTAACAAAATGTAGCAGCACCATATCAGTGACAACAATGGCCCAACATTAACATTAATAGTAACAAAATATAGCAGCACCATATTAGTAACAATAATGGCAAAAAAAAGAACAAAATCATAGCACAATGATGAAATAACAGTGAGCAAAACAACAAAAATAATAAACTTATTATAATAATCGAAGACGAAGAAAAATTTCTAAACAGTGATGGTATTGGAGTTGCTTCAGCGGTGGATTCTGGAGCAATGTCGAATCTATACAAGAACCGACTAGATCTGGTCTATCAGAGGTATGAAAGTAGTACCTTAAGAGCTCATTCACTGGCAATCAACTCCAGCATAGCGCGATAGAAAAAGAAGAGAAAGGGCAATGCGTTTAAGGTGGCCGGAGTCAGATCAGTGGCGAGAGGGGCAGCGGGCTACCGGATCTGAAGTTGGAAACTCGCCAGTCATCACCTCCGACGATCCAGCAGTGAAATAAAGAGGAAGGAAGGGGGAGCAGCGGCAAAGTTGTAGGTGTGTTAGTGGCTGTCGGCATTTTCTAGGTTGTTGGGCGACAGGAAAGGGGTGCGGTGGTCACTTAGTGATGGTGGCCGAAGGTCGTTCGCCAGAGCTCTAGCAACGGCGATAGTGAAGGATAAAGAGAGAGATGCGTATGTGAGAGTTGTGTGTGTGAATGTTTGTGGTGTGTGTTTTTTGTGTGAATTGTATGTGTGTGAATGAGTATTAAAAAGGGAAAAAAAAAATCTACTTTTTACCAACAAATTTCTTAAATTTTGGGTAGTAGGTAAATTATAGTCAAAAGTGATAAAAAGTGATGAGATCTTGATTTGATTGATTTATTGCTTGTATTACAATAAGCCGATATTATTTCTGTAGATTGTACTAAATAAGGTACAAAAATAAAAATATTGATATATATAACTACAGAAAAAATGTAAACTGATATAATTATCTTTGAAAAAAATGTATTACGCTATAAACAATTAAAATTATAATATGTAACAAGAATTGTAGTGTTATGTTATGTACATATGTAGATGAATGTGCAAAAATATTAAAATGATAATAAACTAATAAAAAATCTAAAATTTATGAGATTAAGAAAAATTATGTAAAATTAAAATATGACAATAAATTGGTAAAAATTCTAAAATAATGAAAATTATCAATAACTTATCGAATGTGACAAGGCATCATTGTGTGGTCCTTGTCAGATGTGACATGACATCGAATTATTATACTGTACAAAAATAATTGATCCGATTCAACGTTTGCGGACTGTAAAAAATGTAGAAATTGATTTGTAATTATGGAAAAATGTAAAGAATGTTGAAAATATTGTAAAAATGTAATTAATTTGAAAATGTTATAAAAATGTGATGTCATGTCGTGTATGTGTGCAGATGATTAAAAAGGAGTTAAAGACGATAATAAATTGATAAAAAATTCCAATATACAGAAAACTTATAAAAAGTAAAAATATGAAAGTAAATTGATAAAATCCTAAAGTAAGCATGAATATCAATAATTTATTAACAATTAAAAAAATATGAAATTTATATATTGTGCCTCTTTAACGATCAGGAAACCTGAAGACATTAATTTTAAGTACTGAGAGCAAAAATTGAGTGTCAACAGGAGAGATTATGGATGTTCGGGATTTTTTTGGCTTGATTGTGATCAATGCATGTTCAAGAGTCAAAGAAGAGCTAAAAAAATGACTCTCGATGCCTACTAAGTCAATCTATAAAGTGCATGTAGACCTACGGACCGCCCGTAGACCTACGAACCATATGTAGACAAAGCAGGTGCCAAAAATCCAAAATACCAAGACTGACTTGTAAGATTTTGTCCATCCCCAACCTGCGGTCTGCACCAATGCCCTGTGCCTAACCGCAGGTACTACCTGCACCTGTGCCAGACCACAGGTACAAAGAGTAGGTTGACACCGACCTGATTTTCTCTTATTTTATTTGGGCTTTGTTTTTAGGGTTTTCTCGTGTACTATAAATACCCTTTATGTACGTTATAGTAGGAGTTACGCACTTTTGACACTAAAAAATATAATTTGATTCCAAGATCCGTCTTTGATCTTAGGATTCTCTTATATTGACTTGATTGAATTATTCAGTTTACGATTGTGGGTTTTTATTCATTTTATCATTGTGATTTCATCTATGCTTTCTATTATGAATGTTGTATATTTTTTTACAATCATTAGCGGCTAAAACCCATAGCTAGGTTTGTGGAAACCCTGGCGAATTGATGAAGTAGGAGAAGTGTGATTGTTGATCTGAACCAATACCAATTGCAGGCGTTGCTTTATCTTCATTGACTTCATAATGGGTGCATACATTAGTATCCCTCCTAGATATTTCTACTTACTCCAAAAGAGGAGTAATGACTAAGAAAAGATAAAGACAACAATAATTTAGAGTTTAATTGTCGATCCATGCTTCTAGGTTCTATCTACATAAGATGGTTAGGTTTCATCTAATAGCTAGAGACTCAAAAGGTAATACTTAACTGGGATAAAGATAAAGGTTAGTAGTACGACACCCTAAGACTCAAAAGGTAAAGGGTGAAATCCTTCTACTCATCCAAATGATTGTAGAAGGTACATACCTTATCGATTTTGCATGCGAGGTATTGGATTGGTTCAAAAATGAACGATAAGCCTACAGAGTTGAGAATCTAGGGGGAACACAATCCTAATGTTCACTTACAACTGATTTCAACCAAGTTAATACCATTCTTTGCTCAAGATTACAACAAACAAATCCCCTCATTTACTTTTCCAGTATTGCCCTTAGACTACAACTATTGAGATTTGCAATTTCACATGTTCCCTTGGGATTTGACTCCAACTTGAGTTGGGTTAATATATCTTGACAGCGATCGTATCATCATCTAAAAGGAGGAGTTACTTGGACGTCATCAATAAATTGGCGTTATCGCCAGGAAACACGATGTTGATTAGTGATTTAAAGTTGTTGCAGTTTTGGGGTTTTTCTTTTTTGTTTTGTTCTTAGTTGGGCATATGCTAATTTATTCCTAGCATACAGAGTAAATGCAAACCCCTACTCCTAGTCAATCGGAATCCATAGAGGATCCTACAAACACCTGGTAGGATGTCTAAGCAAAAAAGAGCTGATAATCCTGAAGGGGTTCATAATATTGTACCTCCATCCGAAGGAGTACAGGATATTGTTGATCATCAAACTGGTGAGATGTTATCTCATGTTGAAGCTGAGAAGATGGCAACGGAAGAGTATTAGAGAGTAGCTAGAGAAGCAAATCTTACTAAGTAGAGACAAGCAGCAGACCACCGAGATACACTCGGTGGAAACCAGAACATAGCGTTAGATGTCGTGTTCAAGTTATCCCAGCATATCAGTACATGCAGCCATATATAGATGATGAAGAAGATTAGAGATATGTTGAGCCGACCAAGACTGGAGCCATAGTACCTCTTGTATTACCCCCAGGCATCAAATTTGACATCGTAAGTGCCATGATCCTACTTCTAAATTTGAAGATGTGTTTGTAGGATTTCATACCGATGATGCAAATTTGCACCTTGCAAATTTCCTTAGGTTCAACATCTCGTATACCATTCCAGGCGTAGATCAGGAAACACTTAGACTGAGGTTTTTCCCATTCTTACTTACAGGAGAAGCATCTTTATGGTTAGGGGAACTACCAAGAGGATCTATCACAACTTGGAATGAGTTGTGCAGGCAATTCTTAAATAGGTTCTTTCTTCCATCAAGGATGTTGTATCTCAAGGATGAGATTTATAACTTCAGGCAGCTACATTAGAGTTCATGTAAGAGGATTGGTTAAGGTTTAATAAGAACCTAAGCATAGTGCCAAATTATTAGTTGTAAGGGATGAGATTATCAGAGATATTCTACAGAGCCCTGACAATCAATTCCAAAGACATAGTAGACATCATCGCTGGAGGGTATTTTATGAGACTACGTTGGGAGACAACTTTAGAGATGTTTAATTGGATCTCACTAACTAATCGAGAGTGAAAAACTTGAGAGGCTAATAGAGGATCTAGTACATATGTTATTAGTGCCTCCTGTGACTAGAGAGAAGCTGATAATACAGTAGCATAAGAATTATGTTACTAAGGACTGATTTAGGGGTGCTATCAAAGCATTTTACAGCACCGACGTCTGAGAAAATGAATGCAGTAGCAGTAAAGGGGTCTGATTCCAAAGCATACGAGTCATAATTGGAAGAGGGAGCTAATTATCTAGATCATCAAATTTTGGGTTTTCAAGCCCAAGGGCAAGGGAACTGAGGTCAAAACCACTATGATAGATACAGACAGTAGAAGAGAGCGAGATGGTGACTGGAGAAATAAAGATGACTATAGATAGAAGGGAGATGGTTACATTCCACCTGGTAGACGAGATACAGAATCCAGAATGAAGGAGATATTAGCTAAGATAGTAAAGGGTCAAGAAAATTAGGAGACCATCCTTAAGGAGATAAAGGCTGATATTTCAGGGTTGACCCAGAAGGGAGAGTCATATGCCACTGCTATCAAGCAGTTAGACTATCGATTTGGGCAGCTATCAGAAACTCTGAACCAGAGGTAGGCTGGTACCCTTTCAAACAACACAGTGTAAAATCTGAGAAATGATGGATACTTACTTGCTATTACCATGAGGAGTGATATCACTACTATGGATCCCCCACTACCTGCTGTTGAAGCTGTTGATAATGAGACACCTATTATTGAGTCTAAGAAGGTAATAGGTGATAAAGGTACAGTTATTAAAGATAAAGGTAAGGATCCAATCATTGAGACAGAAGTCAAATCGATCTTGAGACTACCCTCACCTTTTCCTCAGTAATTGACGAAAAAAAAGGAAGGTAAGTTAAAAAAATTCATTAAGATGCTGAAAGAATTGATCTTAAACATACCTCTTGTTGAGGAGTTAGAGCAGATGCCTAGATATGTGTGGTTCATGAAACAATTAGTCATAAGAAAGAAAGGAGCGATGTTTGAGGATGTTGATGGTGTGCAACACTGCAGTACAGTCACGACTAGGTCCTTGGCACAAAAAAAGGGTGATCTCGAAGCATTCATTATACCATGCACTATTGGGTCATCTCAATTTTCCCAAACCTTGTGTGATATAGGGGTCAGCATTAATTTGGTGTCCTTGGTCGTATTAAGCAATTGGGCTTGAACCCTCTAGAACTAACTTTGATGTTGCTATTAATGGTTGACCGCATAGTAAAGAAGCCTATGGGAATCTCATTTAATATGATCGTGAGGGTGGATAACTTTATTTTTTGGCTGACTTTGTCATCTTTGACTGTGAGGCTGACACCGAGATGCCCATTATCTTAGGAAGATCATTTATGGTCATAGGCGGTTGACGTGGAAATTGGTGAGTTGAAATTCATAGTCAATGGTGAGGAGGTGATATTCAACATTTGAAAGTCAATAAAGAAGCTAACCGACATGTGAGTGGTGATGGTGATTGATTGCAATGATGATCTTGGACGACACTCCTATGGGTATCTTGATGAATTTTGAGTATTCAAGATACTCATATTGTATTACAACGTTAAATCAAGTGCTACATGGGAGGCAACCTATGGGCTTTTTAGTAAAGTCTGAGTAACCAACATAGACACATCATGCCGCAATGTTAAATCAAGCATTGAGTGGGAGGCAAACCCTTATATTTTAGTGCTCACATTTTTGTTGCTTTTGTCTTTTTGTAGGTTTTAAATTTTTTGACCTTACCCGAAATACGATAAAAAATTGTTAATTCATCAATTTCCAGGTAAGGTGGTGTGTGATCAACCCATCATGGTCACAAGTTTCATGCGGTAAGTTGAGTAATAAGTTGAAAAATTGAAATTTTGAGCATGAAAAATGGTAAGTTATGGACTTTGGCATATAAATTTACTTTTGGAACTTAAAACTTGGGTTGAAGGACCCTAAGTATTTGAAAAAATATCAAAATTCCAAGTCTGGGTTGTAAAAAAGCGGGCCAAAAATTTTGGCCTGGTACCTGCGCCCAAGGCCTGACTACGGGTACAGGCCGTAGGTACAAGTCGCGACTAGGTCACTTTTTGTGCCCAGTTTTTAATTAAAATCTTAGGCCCGCTAATAATTAAATATGACCTAAAACAGCCCCCCCCCCCCCCACACACACATACACGCACCCCTATATAAAAACATTGTTACCCTCATTCTAACTCATTCAAATCCTCAAAACTTCACTTTTTCTCTTTGAATTCAAACTTTCCACTTAAACACCAACTAATCCCACACTTAAGTAAAGGCTAAATTGTCACTTATTTGAGATACCAATTTGTTCTAACACGTTAAAAACACATTCCAACTTTGGTTTGCTTGACTTCTTTATTGTTTAGTTCTGATTCTTCATATAAAAGGTAACTTTCTCGGCTCCTAATTGTAATTTATTGATCTATCTATTGTTTAAACAAGTTGATATGTTTATTCCATTGAAAAATATATAGAAACTATCATGCTTGTATATGGGAGCCTTGAAGTAGCCTAAAATAATAAGGTAGGGCCTTGTTTTGAATTAAAATTCTAAGTTTAGGCCCTAACCAGAAGTTGAACTTGAATGAATGAAAGTAATACCATTAGTTGAGCATGTTCGTATACTTTTAAATCCATAATTCTTGATTAGTGTGTATACATTGGACTTGTTAGGAATTCAAATAAGTTATTGGGGTGTGAAAATTGAGGGGAAATTCAAACTTTTCAAATTTTGAGCTTTTTTTCAACTTTTGTTATCCCTCACTTTTGTTGGAAACTGACAACTGGTTTTTCATGTACATATGGAACCTAAAGCGGTGAAAAAGATGAAGTTTGGTACTTTGAGAAGACGGCCATTCACGTAAGCCTAGTAGTTCAGTGGATGAGTATCTGATGCAGTGACGTAGAGACACTACCGCTAGAGAGACATGTAGAGTTATGAGAGGACAGACTTGTAAGGCTGCTGAGTCAGCTATAGCCCAGCCTAGGATGAAGTTTACATAGAAATTACCCCCACACACTCCTCCACCTGATGAGGAGGAGGAGGAGGATACAGAGTCTGAGGCTACTCCGTAGGTTACTGCTAAGGACCTTAATCTGAGGAGGGGTCCCAGGGTTCTTTTAAGGAGGTTGAACGGGAGCAGTCATCAGCGATGCCCCAGGCTGAGGAAGCTACCACCACTCATGCATAGCAGAAAGAGGTACCCTAGTCTGAGAACAGCACATCATAGGCTTCTTATAATGCACAGTCAAAGGAGATACCCACACCTATATATGCCCTAGATGTACCTCCGGAGGAGGGATATCTGATGTAGTGTGTGGAAGGGATGCGGCATATATTTGAGCTTGACAAACGTGTTTGGGATCTTGGCAGGCCTACAAGATATATTTGTGAGGAGTTTGGATTGACTTATCAGGGCTAAATTGAGTAGCACAGTTGGGGAAGGTATTTGATAAATATCAACTAGAGTGGATGACTAGGCAACTCGGTTCTTACAGCTCAGCTATAGTATGGGAGTTTTATGCATATTATAGAGTAATTATAGTCCTTCCTATGCGACATCATCCAAGCCTAATTAGACTTGCTAGGCAGCCACAACTTGATCACCCACAGGTCAGAGAGGTCAGAGTTGATATAAGAGAGGAGATTCACAGTCATATTCAGCCTAGATTACATCACTTCTATATCTACAGCTGAGTGCAACCACCGATTAAGGATCACACGTGATCGACATATTATGCTGGATAGTGAGCACTGTCTAGAGAGGGTTGAGATGGCTCGATGGATCGCTAATTAGATTTTACCACTGGGTTATGAGACTCCATTGATTGAGGGGAAAGCTATGATCAAAAAGGGCCTACTGACATTGGAGGCCAAGTTTTGGTGATTGCTGATCAGATATTGCCTGCTACCCACTACGTCAGATAATATATTAATATGGGAGGGAGTTTCACTGGTTTCCTGCATAATTGTTGGTTATGATATTTACTTTGCTACCATCCCCAGACATGAGTTCCATGACAGAACCTTTGGTGAGCTGACTAATCTGCCATTTCCTTGCATGATTTAGAGGCTATGTGATAAAGACAGTGTTCCTGAGTTACCAGGTATAGATGAGATCGAGACTGTGCAGACGAGGACCATGAAAGGTCTGGCATATACAGGCACTTCTAAGACATCTAGACAGTAGGCAACAGTACCACGGGCCTAGTTTGAGGGCCCAATAGTTTTTGTAGAGCCTGATGAGGCACATACAGATAATATATGTATTGGTATTGACATAGAGATAGAAGAGCAGAGAGAGGCTCCACATTTGAATACACAGGGAGAGGGGACACAGGCTAATTCTTCAGCCCTGGATTTAACCTCAGAGCCAGTTGGTGCATCTACAGATCCTGCTCACCCATCCACTACAGCTCTTATGACAGGTATAATAATTGTATCTAGTGAGTTTTTGTAGAGCTTAGTGGACAGCCAGATGTATACAGTTGCTTAGTTGAAGGTTGTTGAGATCGAGATGACTACCCTCTTTGGGAAGATGAGATTAGTGGTTAGGACTTGATTTGAGTAGGTTGGGGTTAGATGAGAGGTTGATCAGAGAGCCGCACTGTCAGAACTATGTGCTGATTTTTATACATAGATCGATGAGCTGGAGAGGTGGGTTATATCTCGATATACAGAGAGAGGTACACCAGATCTAGTTTAGATGAGAGAGGATTTTGATATCCTACGAGCAGAGGTACACTCTCTTGTAGAAAACCGTACAGCAGCTACTCCCTCGAGTATACCTCTTGTGGTATTGATATCACCTTCGAATGTATCAAGATACTTTGATTTTATTGCGGGTGATTACGAGGAGGTCCCAATAGTTGGGACCAAGAGAGGTCACTTAGACGACTTGCAAGATCCTCATATGACTAAGAAGGAGGTCATTAAAAAGTCCAGGCACAGTTCTTTAAAGACTGTATTTGTCGACAGGCAGAGGCGTGCATCCACAGAAGAGGGTGAATCCATTAGTAGTGCTCCGACACCACCATTGCCTCCGCCAGCTAATATGACCCCATCTGGGGATGCTCCTTATTTGGGTGCCTAGTGCATCCTAGGCATGTTTTCACTTCCTTATGTTTGTTTTGTTTTAGCGCATTAAGGACAGTGCGTAATTTTTAGTTAGGGATAGGCATACCCTACCACCATGGATTTTGTTCCTTGCTTTTTTTCCTATTGGCCATGGTATGGTTGTAGAACCGACATGTCGAGGATAATTATGTGTCGTATCGTATTTTATTTCGTATTGTATTGTGTTTTTGTGTAATTAGGAGATTTTTAAGTATTTAGGGCAATAGTCATGTTTTGATTAATTTTTGATACCCTGCAAAAATTTTGAGTTTTAGAACTATTGATGTATATATGTGTGAACATTGTGGATCTTGTTATGCATTAGGATTAGGGACATGATAACCATTTGCTGACAATTGCATGAACTAGATAGGTTGTAGTTGATAATATTGACTCTGTACTATGTGTGTGTGAGATACTACCTAGTTCCCTTTGTGTGTTAATTCAGAACTTGCCTAGAAGTCTTGCCTAAAGTTAAAGGATAGTTGGTTAGGAAAGGATCATAGGCCGTTTTTATTTTAGTTCACTTTTAGCCTAAATGACCTTCCATGTGCAAATGTATCCCTTGATCCCTGTTTTGAGCCTTATAGGCCTATTTTTCTTATTTTCACCACTCACCTTCCAATTTATAGTACAATGAACCTGTTTTGGACTTGATCCTCCTTGGACATTGTGCACCTCAACACCGACAAAATACCTAAGTTGAGGGTGGATATCATAGGGGTGCATAGTGTAAAATGGATATGAAGAAGGGTAAAGTAATAAGAAGTTAGTAGGGTTGGGTATGGTAGAAAAAGAAAAGAGAAAAAGAAAAAGAAAAGAAAAAAATTGTGAAAAAAATAAAAAAGAAATAATAAAAGACCACACTCAACCTGAATGTGAAATAAAAGAATAAGAGGAATTACCCCTATGGTGACAGTTGCAAAACCATTGCAATAGACAACAAAACTGTTGTCATAGCTCTACTGCAATGCTTCAACAAGCGTCCTATATGTGGGCATCGCGATAGGTCTATGAAAATGATTTATGCGACGATTGTCTGAAACCATCGTAATAGGTCAAGCTATGGCGACGGTTCTCTGAAACCGTCTCCAAAGGTCAAGCTATAGAGACAATTATTTTTTGACTTACTGAGACACCTATTTTCACACCTATTTTCATCTACTACAACGGTTAGCAACCGTTGCATTAGGATTTATTACAATGACACTAAATCGTTGCAATAACATCTACTGCGACGCTTTTGTTATTCTGTTGCAATGCTTTTTGAGTACCTATTACAACTATTTCATTACTTATTGGGACGCCTGTTTTCATCTATTGCAATGGTTACTAAATGATGCAATAGATTCTATTGCAACAACATTAAACTGTTGCAATAGCATCTATTGTGATGCTTTTATTATTGTGTTGCAACGCTTTTTGACTACCTATTCCAATGGTTTATTTATCTATTGCAACGATTGTCACCATATGTTATTAAATTAAAACAATTTATATATATATCCACTCGTATTAACATAAACTTTTATTTACATACATAACAAATTATAACACAATATATACACATCACAAAACAAAGTACCGAGTACACACCAGTTGAGCTTGACCAAGTTCAAAGTAGATGGCAAGTGCATATGCTATCCCAGTAACACAATATACGACACAAAGCAAGACGACAGAATTATCCAAAATTGAAGATCTTGGATTGTTGAAGAAGTAGAACACTGAGAGATAAACTGCAGGCTTTACAATAGTATTGATATGATCAACTGTATCCTTAGCCAGAAAGTATGCCAAATTGCTCATACCAGATGCACTCCCTCTCCAGTAGTGTAATTTATCTAGAGAAAATCACCTCAAAGTCGCAATCTTGGTGAAAATCTGGAAAACATTTTGGATGATTAGAACTTAGGTAAAGTAAAAAATGGTAAGGAAGATAGATGAGGCTACCAGTAACAATCTTTCATGTAAGTTTAAAAAACCGTAAAAAGATACAATACGAAATAAGTACAGTACTATATATTTTGGAGTAACTGGTAAAGTTGTTGCCATGTGACCAGGAGGTTCAAGCCTTGGAAACAGCCTCTGGCAGAAATACAAGGTAAGGCTGCGTACGATACACCTTTGTAGTGGGTTCCTTCCCCGGACACCGCACATAACGGTAGGTTTAGTGCACCGGGATTCCCTTTAGATGTTATTCTTCCAAGGTAAAAGCAACAACATACAAAGTGAAATTCCATAAAGTGGGGTTGAGTGTACGCTGACCTTACTACTACTTCTTAGATATAGAGAGACTCTTTCTGAAAGACCCTCGGTTCAAGTGAATAAAATCAAAGTAGTAATTAAAAGAAGAGACAGTAGTGAAGAAAAACATGTCAACTAATACCAACGAAGTGTGGAGTGTCATTCTTCCAAGCCAACCATGCTAAATCCATAATTCACATTCTTGGTCTAAACTTACAATTTGGAAGAGAAATTCTAGGCTGGGTGTGAAAAATGTTGTAACATATCTATACTTTAACTTCATTTATATTATACTAACTCCTTTTCTGAACAACTACAAATAGTGAGGAGAGACAAAGACAACAACTGCAATTAATTTTCTTTTTACTTGAAAAAAGTTTTTTAGTTCATACCAGAAAAATTTTACATGATCACATGCACAGTATGCTAATCTTGGATCGGCACAACTCATTATTGCTACCAAAAAAGGCAGTTCGGTGCACTAAGCTCCAACTATGTGTGGGGCTCGGGAAAGGACCTAACCACAAGGATGCATTGTACGCAGCCTCACCTTACATTTTTGCAAGGGGCTATTTCTAAGAAATAGCACAGGGACCTAGGAAGGGCCCAACCATTAGGATCTATTGTATGTAGCCTCACCTTACATTTCTACAAGGGGTTGTTTCCAAGGCTTGAACCCGTCACCTCCTGGTCACGTGCAGGCTCCCCTTCAACTCATTATCAATACTAACATTTATGAATTGTTATCACTAAGAAAGAAGCGGAATTACAAGTGATAACATAGAGATGAACTGCATTATTTTAAAATCGAGAACTTTTTCTCCTAGATTTGCAAACATATCTAATCAACTGTCTTTAAGTCATCAGTCATCTTAAAGATAAAAATCCTGAAGTATATACACTGTTCAGAGGTTTTGAACTTACGAACTGCAATGACGGTGTAAAGGTACCCGATAAATCCAAATGTTTCATCACTTGCTTCAACAAGTGTTCCCAAACAGAGTCCAGCACGTAATAGAATAAGAAAATCAACTGCTTGTATCCTGGCTTCTCGCAATCACTGCTTCCCGACTCTAACAATGTGAAGTATCATAGATGTCAATCATCAAAACAAATACAAACTAAAATACATTTGCAAATTAACTAACACTATCACATTAATACTCCCCCCCCTAAGCGTCCATAAAAGCTTCTCAGTTGGTCATGCTACCTAGAAGCTCCAGCTGTGCGTTGGGTCTGGGGAAGGACCAGACCATAAGGGTTTGCTTTATGCAGCCTCACCTTACATTTTTGCAAGAGGCTGTTTTCACGGCTTGAACACCTGACCTCCTGGTCTAAGTTGCACAGACTCTCCAAAAATGTTGTCGCACCCGTGTCAGATCTTTCAAAAATACATAATTTTTGGAGGATTCGACACGCACCCATTGAAATTTTCAAAGAGTCCGAGCAACATAGCTCTTGGTAACATGGAGGCAACTTTACTAGTTACTCCAAGGCTCTCCTTCATATTAAAGAAAGTACAGCGCAGAAATGCCAAATATTTGCATATAGGAATGCAAGCACGCAATAAACACACATCTTGAAAAGTAAATAGAATGTACACAACTGAAAATGAGAGAAACTTATATGAACATATATAGACATGCATCTTGAACAGTAAGCAATTAAAAGGTATACAAGTGAAAAGGAGAGAAACTTATTATTACCTTCCAAGGAAATACTTATATTGAAGCAATACACCAGGATTTTCCGATGGGATGAGTCCGATCATGCCAAAAAGTTGAATCGCATTCGGTCCTTCTTCTATGCAACATTGGATTTGATCTCCGACCACAGGTCTCCAGATTGATTAGAGGTAGCAGCTATTGGACTTGCTCCATCAGCTGAATTTTCTCCAATCGAAGATGCTCTTGATCCAGAAGAATCTCTAGCATATCTAGTGGTATGGGGCATCCGTTATGAAGCATCCATCTAACAGGAAGATCTTTATAGCTCAGTCCAGTGCTCGGGAGTTTATAAATTCCTTCTAAATAACAATGAAATGATCAGAAGGATTAATGCGATCAGGTAAAGTTATTCCAATGCCTGCAAAGTACTCTTAAACGGTCTTTACTGGTCCATGGTATACTGTAAGGCTACCCTTCACTAGAAGTATCAAATCGTCAAACATTCTGAACAAAGAATAGCTGCAAAAGGAAATGATTACTGAGATCAGGCATCCATTGTAAGGTTCGGTTTGTTATTTTATAAAAGACAGTTTTCGTCAATGAGTTTTTGTCAAACCATCCCAAATGTGGTTTGTATCCTTCCATATCGGTTTGATTTAGCTAATCTATGGTGCAATCCTATATTCTAGAAAATCTCTCCTAACATTGAAATTTGATTCACAAGTTTTATCAACTTGTTTGTGTATTTTTATCACATCGTTAGTTTCCTCCATTCCTAAGTTCTCTAGTTATCGATCTTGGATAATGGTTTTCTAGTTTCCTCCATTTACTAGTTCGTTATAACATAACCCTTTATTTAACCGTGGTATAACTGTTTTAAGATGTTTTACTTAAGGCAAAGTGTTATCAAAAAAACTTCTTTTGGTTTGCATATATTCTACATATTCAATACTTATATCGAGTATGTTATTATTGTTATTATGATGAAATAAATAATTCATTTTCTAATTTTAATGAATTGTTAGCCTTCACAATATAATCTTTGTATTTGTATCAACGAAAAGAGAAACTACCATTATGCTTGTTCTCTTCTCTATGTATTCCCTTTTTAAAAAGATCCCAAAGTGACTAGACAACTATGGAAAAGTGAATTCTTGAGTACAGCAGGAAAAAGCCCTTGGCAAATGTCAGTATGTGAAAGTGCGTAATTAATAAATACAGTCCAAATTTGGGTTCTGTTTATGTTCACTTTTCTAGTGCAGGTGGTAGAAGTAGACATTGTCCCAGTTCTTGTATATGAATTTAGTCAAGTACTTGTATTGACACTACACATAAAATTCCCAACTTACATTGTCTATCTTTGATCAATTATAATAGAGCAAAAAAGTATTTTGGCGTCAAGTGTGGTAAAACTACCATTTCAGCAGGTAAAATATGAAGACTGGCTAAGAGATGAATTAACCACAAAGTTCCATAACTAGGACTTGATTAGATTCAATTGCAATAGCTTTGAAGCTAATGGATACTTGAGGTTCTCATATGTTCATCATCGGACCTATATTTAAGATAAGATGTTTTGCATTCTAACTCATACACCTTGAAATGAACACCTCATTTATTTAACAGAACTCGCTATAAATGAGAAACTATTCAATAGGATGTAATCAATGAACTTGTAAGAATTGGTGTCTATTGAGATACAAGTAGCACTGATACATCCATTGAAACAATGAAGCACCTATTTACATATATTAACAATGAATGCACAATCTTCTGAATAAATAGTTCAAAGAAAAAAGATGAAAAAAAAACTATAATGTTGGAAAACGTCCAAAATCAAATAAACATCGCTGTTCAAACTAGCCCATAACAGATATTTTATTTTTATGCATCCACTTACTTCTGCCCCTATCATTTTCAACATAATTATCATTATCTAGATTCTGAGTTAAATTACTATTAGGAATTTTTTTTCTGATAAACATCAATGCTACCATATTAATGTAATGAAAGAACGTTTGCAAACTAAGACAAACCATATCAAAAGTTAACCTTTCCAGCATACAAACAGTAAACCTTTCAAGGATGCAAGTTTCGTTATGTTTAGATACGCAAGTAGAGGAGTACTTCAAGTAAATAGTATGTGTTAAACAATCTTGAGTATCCTATCGAGTATGACGTAGGAGATATATCACCTCATCTATTCTCCCAGAAACCCTGCAATAGACAGCTTAGAATCATAAGGTAAGTAAATACCACCAACAATTACATATCAATTGCACCAGTTGAGGAGATCAAACACAAAAGAATGATGATGAAGAAGGGAACCTTATTAGTAATTGCTAGTTAGTCAGTACCAAATAACAAGCCCAAGTCTTACAGATAAAAAGATGTCAATGGACTCTACTAAATTTGAAGACCTCATTTTAAACCAACTAAACCTGATCATTGCAGGAAAATTAAGTCCAACATGATTGAAGTGACCAGTTCAATAAACAATATGCATTAGTTGACCAAACAAACTGAAGAAGTATCAACATCAACTATATTCCAGACACACATTACATCTAGGATTCTAAATAGCAATACATCAGTTCATAAAGCAAAAGCAGAAAGAAACAGCATACAAGACCCCATCATACAACCAATTTTGTTGCTCTAAATCCATTTCCAGTTTGCTACTTTTGAAAGTAGACACTACAAATATAACCAAACTAACTTAATTAATAATCTGATAAATAAACTAAAATGAAAAAAATGTTAGTATGAACAGTAGGTGAAAAATTTTACCGATGAGGCCACGATTGCCTTCAATAATTCATTTGCTTTCTTTGAATTAGAGTGCAAAAATTCTGCAAAATCAATAAATTAGGTCAACAATCAAAGTGAAGGAGAAGAAAACCCCAAAATAAAAACTCAAAAAATTAGGTAAAAAATCATCAATTAGAAGACTAAACAAACCTTAAAATCAACAAATTAGATGAAAGCCCCAAATTTGCTCGGATATTTAAGCGGTGGTCGGAGCAGTGGTGCCTCTTTACAACTTCTTGGAGGATGATTCCCGCAGCTGAGATTAGCATAGTACAAATCACATTCATTAGTGGTGATTTTGGGGTGAAATTGAACTTAGACGATCGGAGATAGATTGAGAGAGAAGTTGAAAATAAGTTACTTGTGGTGTGCAGTCGGAGTGTACTGGTGGTATGCGGTCGGAGGTACTGGTGGTGTGTGGTCGGAGCTACTGGTGGTGTGTAGTGTTTGGACAGAGCCTACTGGTGGTGTTCGTCTTCGGAGAGTACTGGCTGTCGTGGTTGAATGGGTAATCTTTATCAGAAATGGAAAATTTTCTTTATATACTTATTTAATTTTTGATATATATTATTTTAATTTTGACGGATGTAGTGAAAAAATTGGGGTGGGGAATAGGAATAAATTACAACTGATGCAATAGCTTTTTTTGTCAATTAAGTGTTGCCATAGGTGACTTTATGGCAACGGTTCATGCAATCATTGTTATAAGTCACACTATTGCAATGGTTGTTCATCAATAGCAACGGATATAGCATAAAATAGTTTAACTAAAATAATGTTTTTGCAATAGTTGGAAGCATAGCAATAGAGCATCTATTGCAGCGCTTTTGAAATCGTAGTCAAAAGATACGTTGCAATAGGGGTAATTTCTAGTAGTGAGGAAATTCGCTAGAAAGTGAAACCCTAAAAGTTAGTGTAGAGCTAACGAGGTTTAGTCACTTTAAATGTCCATATCTATCATACCATCCCCAAGACTACATTACAAGACGAGAAGAGTCCTATAGTGATCCTAACTTAACTATATAAATGCTAAGGTAAAGAAAATAAGGGTAGGCCTATGGTATTTGACATGCATTAACTGGAACTTCTATGTTGAGTATAAGTGTCTCTTGAACGTCCCTGCATTGACATGCATTATTTCATATGAGTGAGTGGGACATCTTTGATGTGAGAGCACTTGAGTCATATTGCTAGCTATTTGCTTGTTTTGGGTAATGTAATTTTTATATATGAGCGATTGTCTGTTGCTAACATAATTACCATAGCTTGATTGTATTGTGTCACAATGTTGTGCTTCATGTTAATACACAATTGGCTTTGAAATGAGATATAGGAAGGAATGTTATGATTTCAACTTAATGTGATGGCTGGCTGCCTTGAATAGCTTAGATTCTCCTAGTTAAGCTTCATTTTATTTTATTATATTTTTGTTTCCTGAGGACATGCAATCATTCTAAGTTAAGGGTGCTTTATAGAGATAAAGCACTTTTGACCTTTAATACAAGGAAAATATGCAGTTTCTGAGGCCTTTTTGTTAGATATGATCCATTTTGGGTATGTTTTTCAGGAAATTATATTTTGGATACTAAGTTCATGAAAAGGTGTTTTTGGCTACTCTTAGAGCGATTATGGATGTTCAGGATGTTTTTTGACTTGATTGTGATCAATGCATGTTCGAGAGTTGAAGAAGAGCTGAAAAACTGACTACTGGCACCTACTAAGTCAACCTACGAACCGCATGTAGACAAAGCAAGTGCAAAAAATACAAAATCCTGAGAGCTGACTTGCAGGACTTTGTCCATCCACAACCTGTGGTATGCACCTACCCTGTGCTAGACCCAAGTACTACCTACTCCTGTGCCAGGTTGAAGGTGCAGAGAACAGGTGGCCACCGACCCGATTTTCCCCTATTTCATTCAGGCTTTGTTTTAAGGGTTTTTACATGACTATAAATATCGCTTATGTACTTTTTAGTAGGAGTTAGCACTTTTGACACTCAAAAAAATATTTTGATTCCAAGATCCGTCTTTGATCTTAGGATTCTCTTATATTGACTTAGATTGAATTATTCAGTTTACGGTTGTGGGTTTTTATTCATCTTATCATTGTGGTTTCATCTATGCTTTCTATTATAAACGTTATTGGTTTCTTCACAATCATGAAAGGCTAAAACCCATAGCCAGGGTTGTGGAAATCCGGCGAATTGACGAACTAGGGGATGTGCAATTGTTGATCTGAACCAATACTAATGGCATGCATTTCTTTATCTTCATTAGAATTGATTTCTTAAGAGGTGTACAAATTAGGATCCCACCTAGATATTGCTACTTACTCCAAAAGAGGAGTAGTGACTAAGAAAAGATAAGGACAATAGTAATTTGGAGTTTAATTTTCGATCCATGCTTCTAGGTTCTATCTACTTAAAATGGTTAGGTTTCACTAATAACTAGAGACTCAAAGGTAATAGTTAACTAGGGTCAAGATAAGTGTTAGTAGTGAGACACACTGAGACTCAAAAGGTAAAGGGTGGAATCCTTCTACTCATCCAAAAGACTGTAGAAGGTACATAATTTGTCGATCAGCATGCAAGGTATTGGATTTGTTTAACAACGCACGATAAGCCTATGGAGTTGAGAAGCCAGGGGAAATATAATCCTAGTGTTCACTTACGACTGATTTCAACCAAGTTAATATAGTTCTGTGCTCGATATTACTACAAACAAATCCCCTTATTTACTTTTCCAGTACTGCCTGTAGACTATAACCGCTGAGATTTGCAATTTCACGTGTGCCCTTAGGATTCGACCCCAACCTGAGTTGAGTTACTATATCTTGACAACAACTATATCATCATTTAAAAGAAGGTGTTGCTTGGACGTTATCATATATATCCATGTTTCAAAATAATTTGCACAAGTTGGGTTTAGGTTAAAGCCAATTCCGAACCATTAAACCATCAAATTTGGGGAAGCACATGTTCCCCATTCGAATTCCCACACCCATGTATTTATTTAGTTCAAAATCATGAGAATAAAGCATAAATAGCCAATTCAAAACTATGGAAATTCAATTCATGTAGCAATCATTCCAAATCACTCAACCTAGATTCAAAACCCAACAATTAAGCCACATGAGCAATAATTAAACATATGTTTAGGAAAGAGATACATGCCTGAAACACACAAGAATTCAAAATTAATTTGAAATTTGGAGCTCAGCTAATGAATGCAGAGTGAAACCCTTGAATGTTCTTAGGTTTTGTGTTTGAGAGAGAAATAGGGGGATTTGATCTTTGAAAACTAAAGGAAAGGGTACTTATTAAGTTTATAAGTCATGGAAAAGGTGAAAATACCAAAAGCTCCTCACCCTTAAGTGAAAAAAACAAGAGTAGATAGAAATTACACCTTGGTGTAGCACGCCAATATCGCGGAGGGTGACCTTTGTGACACGATAATATCACGGACCCTTAGTTCCTTGGGTCCCAAAATGACCTAAAACCCCTTCCAAAAAAATTTTCGAACACCCTTTTAACATCCCTAAACACAATTCAAGTCAAAAATCGATATTTAGGGTCTTACATCATCCCCCTTAGGATCATTCATCTACAAATGACGAGCTAGGACACTTTTAGCACGAGAATAGCAAGAACACACCAAAATCAAATGAAAAACTCAAAAAGTAACAAGAGTAAAACAAAACTCATACCTTAAGAACTATCACCCAACACGGGGAACAAAAATGGATACTTGGTCTTCATATCTTCCTAAGCTTCCCAAGTAGCCTCTTCTACCTTTTTATTTCTCCAAAAGACCTTCACTGAAGTTGCATCCTTTGTCCTTAATCTATAAACATGCCTATCAAATATCTCAATAGGAACTATTAAGGAACAATCACTCATACACTTTTTCAGCATAGACACATGAAACACGGGATGAATCAAACCTAAGCTAGCAGGAAAATCCAAATCATAAGCAACATTCCCAATTCTCCTCAAAATCTTATATGATCAAACATAGTAAGGGACTGATCTTCCTCTTTTTCCCAAGTCTTATGACTCCTTCATAGGAGACACCTTTGAGAATACCCAGTCTATTACTTCAAACTCGAACTTTCCTAGCCTCACATTCGCATAAGACTTTTGACAACTTTGAGCAGTCTTAAGTCTTTCTCTAATCACTTTTACCTTCTCCATGGCTTGGTGAACCAAATCAGGACCAAACAACCTAATCTGACCAACCTCAAACCATCCAATATGAGGCCTACACCTCCTATCATAGAGAGCCTCAAAAGGATCCATCTGGATACTCGAGCGATAACTACTATTATATGCAAACTCAATAAGAGGCAAATGATCAACCTAGCTACCTTTAAAATCAATCATGCAGTCCCTTAGCATATCTTTCAAAGTCTGAATAGTATAGTCCACTTGTCTATCTATTTGAGCGTAGAAAGCGGTGCTAAGGTTCACCTGTGTACTCAAACCTTTCTGAAATGCACACCAGAAGTGAGAAAAAAATTGTGTATCTCAGTCTGAAATAATGGATATTGGCACACCATGCAACTTATCCTAAATGAACAACTTCACATAATCCTATTCTAAATAGTTAGTCCTCACAGGCAAGAAGTGCGCGGACTTAGTAATTCTATTCACAATGACCTAAATCGTATCATACTGATTGCAAGATTGTGGAAGACCTATAATAAAATCCATATTGATCATCAACCACTTTCACATGGGCAATTCCATCTCTTGAGACATTCCACCCAGCTTTAAGTGCTCAACCTTAACTTGTTGACAAACCATACACTGAGCAAAAAAATATACCACATCTCTTTTCATATTGTTCCACTAGAAGATTTCCTTTAATTCATGATACAGCGAATCGAATCGAGATGAATCATATACCTGGAATCATGAGCCTCAGTCAAAATTCTTTTCCGCAGCCCCATCCACATCAGGAACACATAACCTACCTTGATACCTCATGATTCCATATCCCTCAATCTCAAAAGTCATAACCTTTTGTTGACCCACATCATCCTTAACCTGCATAAGTATGGAATCTAAAGCCTATTTTTCCTTTACCTCAACACCAAGAGATGATTTAACCACTTCCCAAATAATCACTCCTCCATCCTCAAAGTCTAAGTGATGAACTCTTATGCTATCCAACTTGTGAATATCCTTCACCAACCCTCTTTTATCCTCATCAACATAGGACAAGCTCCTCATAGACAACCTGCTAAAAGCATCAGCAATAATATTAGCTTTACTTGGATGGTAGTGAAGACTCATGTCATAGTCCTTGAGCAATTAAAGACACCTCTTATACCTAAGGTTCAACTCTTTCAATGTGAACACATACTGCAAGCTCTTATGATCCAAATAGATATCCACATATACCCGATATAGATAATGGCACCAAATTTTCAAAGCAAAAACTACAGTTGCCAACTCTAAATTATAAGTCAAATAATTTCTCCCATGAACTTTAAGCTTCCTAGAAGCATAGGCCACTACCTTACCATGTTGCATCTAGGTCACCTCAAAAAACATAACAAAACCATCAATACCCTCGAGCAGGGTCAAAAACTACACAAAAGTCAACTTATCTTTCAACTTCTCAAAACTACCTTCACAAGTATCGAACCATAAAAACTTAACCTTCTTCTGAGTTAACTTCATCAATGGAGCAGCAATAGATGAGAAACTCTCCATAAACCTCCTATAATACCCATCCAAACCTAAGAAGATCCTAATGTCAGTCAGAGTCATGGGTCTAGGCCATTTCTTAACTGCCTCAGCCTTCTATAGATCCACCTTAATCCCTACACTAGAAACAGCATGCCCAAGAAAAGTCATAGCATTCAACCAAAACTCACACTTAGAAAATTTAGCATACAACTTCTGGTCCTTGAGAGCCTGCAACATAATTCAGAGGTGACTGGCATGATCCTGCTTACTCTTAGAGTACACCAAGATATCATCAATAAAGACAATAACAAATAAGTCTAAAACTGCCTGAAACCCGATTCATAAGATCTATGAAAGTAGCCAGAGCATTTGTCAATCCAAATAACATAACCAAGAACTCATAGTGACTACACCGAGTTTAGAAAATAGTCTTGGTAATATCAACCTCCATAATTTTCAACCGATGATAGCTTGAACGAAGATCAATCTCAAAGAAGCATCTAGCACCCTGAAAATACTCAAAAAGATCATCAATCCTAGGAAGAGGGTACTTATTCTTCACTATCACCTTATTCAGCTAACAATAATCTATGCACGTCCAAAGAGACCCATCTTTTTTTCTCATAGAAAGTATAGAAGCATCCCACCAAAAATACTAGGAAAAATAAAACCCTTATCAAGAAAATCATTCAACTACTCCTTTAGCTTCTTTAATTCAGCTGGAGCCATTCTATAAGAAGGAATGGAAATAGGATGAGTATCCGATAGAATATCAATCCCAAAATCTATTTCCATATTGGGAGGAATTCTAAGAAGATCATCAGCAAACACTTTAGGAAACTCACTAACCACAGGAATAGATTGCAAATAAGGACTTTCACAGTCATAATCCTTAACCTAAACTAGATGATATAGACACCCTTTTGAAATTAATTTTTGAGCTCTAAGATAGGAAATAAACTTCCCTTAAGGTACTAAAAAACTCCCCTCCCATTCTAATTCAACTTATTAAAGAATTGGAAACTGATCTACCGGGTCCTACAATCTGCACATGTATAGCACGAATAAAGCCAATTCATCCCCAAAAAAATATCAAAATCCACCTTATTAAACTCTATCAGATCCACCAATGTCTCTCTTTAAAAAATGGATACCACACAACCTCTATAGATTTTTCTAGAAACTATAAAGTCAACCACTAGAGTAGAAATAGAAAAAGGGTTGGAAATACTTTTATGACCAAAACCAAAATGCACAGCCACATAAAGGGTCATATAAGAAAGGGTAGAACCCGAATCAAGAAAGCAATAAACATCATGAGAGAAAAGTTGTAACATATCAGTGACAACATCAGGAGATGCCTCAGATTCATGATGGTTGGCAATAGCATAGTGACAATTCCAGCCAGTGACAATACCAGAAGTAGTGCCTTTTGGTGTAGGAGCTGAAGATGTGACAACTGAAATTTTTTTATCTCTTGTAGCAACCGTGGCTGAAGGACAATCCTATTGCATGTGACCAAGCTGACCATAACTATAACACTGATTCTTTCCCTCCTCACAATAACCAAGATAAAGTTGTCCACAAAATCGACAAGGAGGATAAGGTAGGGTTGACTAAGCTCCACTAGCCTAAGATTGGGCACCTTGTACCTTAGGACCACCGCTAGCCTGAAAATAATGATCACCCAAAGGCCTAGGATAAGGAGCACTAGCAGAAGAATATGAATTTCCCTAATTTTTCTACTTGGTCTACTATTTACCATCTCTCTTACTATTTTGTTGATCCCTAAACTGCTCTAAATACCTAAACTTCTTATTCTACCTCTCTCTAACATCTATCTATTTCTTTTTTCATCCTTAACCTACTGCATATAAACCACAAGTCTTGAGATATCCATATAATTATTCAACATTCTAGCCTTAAACTCCAATACCAAGTCACAGGACAACCCAGAAGCAAGTTTCCTCATCTTGGATCTCTACTAGACACAAATTTAGGAGCATCGGGCCAACTACTAAAATTTTAGAGCATACTCTCATACACTCATCTCACCTTGCTTCAAATTAACAAACTTCTCAGCCTTAGCTTTTTTCAACTCCTGAGGAAAGCAGTGATCAAGAAAAGCACTAGAAAAGTCATCCCACACAGCCTGCTTAGAACCATCACCCCTCATAGCTTATAGCTCCCCATACCACTGATAAGCTATATCATTTAGCTTATATGCAAGAAACTCAACGCCCTCTATATCAGTAGCATACATTACCCTAAAAATTTTCTCCATCTCATTAATGAACCTTTGTAGGTCCCCCTCAACCTTAGAGACTATAAAGGTTGGGGGATTCAACCTCATGAAAAGGCCAATTCAAGTGACCTCAAATGGAGGAGCAACAGAACCAACACGATATGACTGATGAGACTGAGATGTCACCAACTAAGTAAGCTAATGAATAGACCAATAAAACTCCAGATTAGAGATGTCCCCCTAAGGCGGTTTATTATAAGTATCACCACCTCGTAAGCCTGGGAAGGACTAATGGGGACAGGTGGAACTGCACATAGAGAAGCATAATTAGGAGCAGGGACCCTAGATTGGATTTACACTACATACACAAGGTGAGTCCCTTCCATATTGTCCTTAAGTAGGATAGAGTTCCCAGTAGAGTTTCCATGAATGTCAGATCTTTGGGGAGGCATGATCTAAAATGTGAGAAAGCTAGAAGTTAGAAAAGTTTCATAATAACATACTCTATAGCCCAAAACAGAACACAAGAAAGGGATTCCTAAATGTCTTGTAGCCTCATCCTTATAAGTGTACCACACTACACGCCTATAAAAAGGACTCTACTCTATATGGCTTTATGGACACCAAACGACACCAAACTGTGCTCTGATATCAACCTTGTCACAACCTAAACCAGGGCTTGGCCATGAAGGGTATCTCAATCCCACCATGGATCGGAGACTACTCCCACCGCCTAACCTCATGAGAATAATAGCAATAATAAAGATAATGTGGAAGCCAATTAAGCTAGTAATAAAAGAAGAATAGATAAATCTATAAAAACTAAGAGTTAATCTAAACCAACCCATATCTGTCCACAATATCCTTTAAAATCAAAATACCTAATAGGTCGGGACATGCCCCCAGCCATGACTAAAAGAATCCAAAAGTACTGAGTCAAAATAAAAAAAATATAAAAATGATAAGGCCTTCCAAAAGATGGAGGCTCACCACTTCACAGCTACTCGACGAATGTGGTAATTCACCTAATGTTGCGCAAGGGTAAAAGAAGTGTCTTCGAACCCTACATAATGAAATGATGTAGCATCCTAGGACAGTCAGTAGAATGAGCACTGACATATACTGAGAATAGTGATAAAATAATGCCATGTCCAAAACCAAATTAAACTACATGCACATATTGTATATATGTATATAAAATGTCGAGATAGGTAACAGTGTTAAAGTATGAGATCTAAAACCATTCTCCTAGACAATGTAGCTCTATGCATCCTAAGGGCACCCACACGCTATATGGGTTCAGCTTCTCCTGTTGAAAGGGTCCCAGTATGTGTTAGCTGCATAAACTGGAGAAATTCAAGAAAGGGCCAAAGCCATCAAGGCTCTGACCATTCCAAAATATATATATATATATATAATGTATGATCTATGAACACAATCATAAATACCCCTACGCCAGCAAACGTGATTTCTAGTATCGTTCCCCTCGGGACCTCTACCTTCCATGGAGAGCTACACAACCCCCTTTAAGTCCAAATTAAAACCATTTACACACATTATCATCCATTAACCAAGTAGTCTTTTAATTAGGCATTTACCGTTGGTATTATCATACCAAATAAAGTTAAGCTTGTAAGTCATTTCCATTATGCCATTCCAAAACCAATTAACCAAATTGACTTCAAAGTTTCTAATTTAAA
The DNA here is from genome assembly GCF_002878395.1 of Capsicum annuum. NCBI lineage: Eukaryota > Viridiplantae > Streptophyta > Magnoliopsida > Solanales > Solanaceae > Capsicum > Capsicum annuum. The sequence goes on from NC_061114.1 coordinate 184,900,311, forward strand.
ATAAATTCATGGATACCAAGGCATTTCAAAACCAATTTATGTTCCATTAACCCTTTATGCAATGAAAGGTTTCAAAAGTAAAGTAGATTATGTATATATCCATGATTCAAAACAATTTTCACAAGTTAGGTTGAGGTTAAAGACAATTCCAAATTATTAAGCCATAAAATTTGGGGAAACCCTTGTTACCCATTCTGATTCCCACACCCATGCATTTATTTAGTTCGAAATCATGAGAATAAATCATAAACAAACAATTCAAAAACATGTGAATTCAATTCATGTAGCAACCATTCCAAATCCCTTAACCCAAATTCAAAACCTAATATTAAACCACATGGACAATAATTAAACACATGTTTTGGTATAAAATTAATTTAGGGAAGAGATACATATCTGAAACGCACAAGAATTTGAGGTTAATTAAAAGTTTGGAGCTCGAATAATGAATGCATAGTAAAACCCTTGAATGTTCTTGGATTTTGTATTTAAGAGTGAAATAGGGGGATTTGATCTTTGAAAACTAAAGAAAAAGAGTTCTTTTATGTTTTTAAGTCGTGGAAAAGGTGAAAAGATCAAAATCCCCTCACCCTTAAGCGAAAGAAACAAGACTGGACAAAAATTACACATTGGGGTGGCACACTAATATCACGGAGGTTATCCTCCATGCTACGCCAATATCACGGAGGGTAACCTATATGACATGGTGATATCCCAGACCCTCATTGCCTCAGGATCCCAAAATGACCTCGTACCCCTTCTAAAACTTTCCCTGGATAACCTTTTACCATTTCTAAACACAATTGAAGTCAACAATCAATATTCCGCATACAAGAAGGTCAAAAATAAAATAATGAAACTTTTAAGGGTCTTACACCTTTTTAGTGAGTGTCCGTGATAATACTAATAACACCATGCCACGGAGCTTAACCTTTGCGATTTCAAGGTGTCATGGAGGATAGCCTCTGCGACAGCACCATGGCATGGAGTTGTTGTTCCTGTGGTGCATCCTTTGCTTTCTTACATATTTTTAATGGCTTTTTAGTCCTTTCCTGACCCAAAATAGTCCATATTTCCCTACTCCTTTAATTACATTAAGTCTCAATTGAGATCCTCCTCTCGTACCCTCTAAAGTTTAAAAGCTCTCAAATTCAAAGTGGTTCTCTAAGATTCTTTCTAATCAGGTTTTCTAAAATCAAATTAAAACTTCCTCTCTTATTCTCTCTAAGTCCAAAAAAACTCAAGGTTGCATAAAGTGGTCCTAAGGTCAAGTTTCAAGGCTCCTCTTCTAATATCTTTGTCAAAAGGCATGTTGAACACTCTCCACTTTAATTACTATTAGAAAGTGTTAATATAATCAGTATTTGTGCATGTAATATTGACAGTTTTAAAAGGTAGGATTAAGGATTACATTTACAAAAAAACTTAATATCGATTTTTCTCTTACATAAATTATTTTCTAATCATTAGTAGAGGGCTTTGATACTTGAAACGGCGATTTGAAAATGGTGTGCTTCTGTATGTAAATTTGAAAGGTTAAATGATGAAATTATAGTCCTCAAGCCTTTCAAAAATGCTTTGAGTGACAATGATGCATGAGTATGTCACCCCTTACTTTGAATTGATAAATGTGTTGAACTTTATGACATATTTTAAGATGCTTATGAAAACTTAACAATGATTATGTTTATGATTTTGATTGATGGGGTTAAGAGTCAATCAATGTCTTATGATAATTATTTTGGCATGATATGAAAGACTTGCAAGTCTTGGTATGATGATATCAAATATAAATGCGTTTATGAATAACTCTATGAAGACTTAAAGAGAAATATGTAGTTCATCGAGAAGGTATATGTCCTCGTAACCAACACTCAAAGCCTATGTTTTATCGATATAAGGATCTCGTTCCTTAATTAGATGGGGAATGCTTTCCTTAACATGAGGATAAAATGGTGGATTTAGATAGTTGGAAACTTTAATCTAATCTCAGTCCTTAACATGGACTAAGGCCTCACCGATTAGGAAGTATCGAACCCATATAATTTGTGGGCTACTTAATGTCAATAAAAATCTACATAATTCAGAACTAAGTTTTAAATGGTTTTGTCTTTATGTCATTCATCCCTTATCCCATAATTTCCTATTATAAATACTAAAAATGAGTTTTATGACTTGTTTTATAAATAAAAATGTTTTTCCCCTTTCCCTGGGTTGCATGCCAATACTCATCAGACTGACCATCCCTAGAAGCTACATCGTTTCATAATGTAGGTTCAAAAGTATTTTCTCGTGGTTTTGTGCACACTAAGACTCTCACTCCTTCTCTCTTGGACAACTGGTAGAAAGTGGTGAGTGCTCCATCCTTCAGAAGGCATTTGGTCTTTTCATCCATTTTTTTATTTTTTTTTTATATTTTATGGTATAGATGGGGACATGTTACGGCTTAGGAATTTCCATTGTTAATATTATAGGCTTTGTGGGCTGAGTTAGACATATGTTTTACGTTGTATTTCAAGACTTGGATATTCTTACCATTATGTACGTTGAACTTCATATCTTATGGATCTATTTCCATAACTTTATTTATGACTATGGTTATAATGTAATAATAAGGGGTCATCTCAGACCTTCATTGGCTCATGATTTCCGTTAAGGTCGGGGCCATGGCTCACATCGTTACACTCAATTTGGTCGCCTTGAAACACAAAAAGAAACTCTACAAGAAAAGGCTTACACTAAAGGACCTGGTACCAAGGATGCTCATGAAAGTCAATTTGTTAATGAATAAATATTCAATGGAGACTTACCTGACAAATGGGGTACATCTTCTAACATCCTGGTACTTAGTAATTATCTGATTATACAAGGGTTGACAGCTCTAAGTGAAAACACATCTAAGAATGGCGAAAATAAGGGTGTGTTTGCATCAGAAAGGTTCGATTCTCCAACACTCTCCCCCATGCTTAGTGGAACAATATTCCAGGGTCACTCATCATTAGGCGTCAGATTGAGCTACCTGACGTTGAAAAGGAAAATATAAAAAAGAAAACTAACAGTGATAGTATAGCCATCTGTATTGGAAAGTTACTAAACAACGATTGTTGGAGACCTCATAAAGATGTTCTAGATAGGTTGAAGTTCATGGGACTTGGGGTATTTCTAAATGAATTATTAATGCTGCTCTGAAAGAAAATGGGTCCAACACAATAAAAAAAAGACCATTAAGAAAAAGGTCAGTTGTAGAGGTTGATGTACCACCTCAAGTATTGGTTTATATGGGAAAAATAGATCCTAAAACAAAGAAAAGAGTGTATGAGGATGTTGCTCATAGTGTTCTCAACAAGCACCATCTAGAGCCGTCAAAATAAGATTGGACCTTGAGCCAGCCCAACCCAACCCTCTATTAGGGTTGGGTTGGGTTATGATTTTTGAGCCTATTTATGACTGGACTTACAAGCCCAACCCAAGTCATCTTGAAGGCCCTTGAGGATTCATTGAGGCTAGGCTGGGCTGACCCATGAGCCAAAAGACTTATTATCTAAATAAAAATATCTAAAATGAAGATTATGAAAAAAGAAGTAAAAACTAAGAATACTATACTGGATAAGTCTTAATATCTTACACATTACCTTATTTATATATTTAGCATTAAATCCTAATCACCAAGTATAAATGTTTCACTCATGATTGCTATTTAATTTAAATTTAAAATTTAAAAGATAATTGTGAACAAAAAGAATTAAAAATTATAAATAGCGATTACTAAACAAGTTCTAGCCAGTATCTTACATAATACTTTACTATGTAAAATTTCTAACATTAAAATTCCTAGCCACCAATATAAAAATTGCATTCATTACCGGTCGATACTCGAAATCGATTGCATAACTTTACTCAAATTCAAAGCATAATATTAGTAATTTAATTTTGTATTATTAATTTTTGATATATAGTTTTTTGATAATATTCTACTAATTAATTTTCATATGAATTTTGATGAAGGTGATGTTAAGTAAGATAACTTTAGAGACGAATTCAAATGTGCTTGATGATGTATTGGTGTTGAATATGTTATAAGTTATGATAGAATTATGTGCTCTTATACAATTATATGTTAGAAAAGTTAACAAATTTTTATACCTATATGTTCAAATATAAAATGAAAAGAAAAAATTAACAAATTAAGGACTAGTATATATGAAGGGCTAGCCTGCCCCAGCCCACTAAAATAAAAAGTTGGCTCATTCTAGCCCATTAAATTTTTCGATCCATGAGACTTGGGCTAGGTTAGGTTGGGAAATCCCCATTTTGATGACTCTAGCATTATTCAGTATTACGACCAACTCTAAGAAGGAGTGGGAAAGAGAGTACTAATAATGAAGCAAAATCCCATGTTTAGGGCCAAAGATAAATGAGGAGGTGCACAAGACACTGAGGAACCTGGTCCTGTTCTCAAGCTTACCAGATCCTCCAATAGCTCTGTGTCTTAAAATAGGGGACCTAGTCCAGTACAAAAATCTCCAAGCCCAAGAAGGTTGTTAAGGTTCTCACTACAGAAGACAAGTAAGAAATCTTTAATACATAAGATATGTTGCGTGGGCATGTATTTGATCTTGATATTGCTAAGCTCTTAGGGATGGTGGACCTGGTCAAGATAGAGACATTAAAAAATGGAGTCATTTATTTGAGCATCCTGTTCCAACTTTGTATGAGAGAGACAATCAATTATTTTATCATGAGTTAAATTTTTCTAAGATGCCCTGTACTTAACCATTCAAGTATATGGAATTAATATTTCTTTAGATGAAGACATACTTGGGAGATTCTTGGGGTGCATACTATAGGGAGAAGGTCCCTGGTAGATGAGTCAGGTTCTGAGAAGTTTCTCAAGCACATTGAGAAGTTGGATGAGTTAAACATTACAAATGTGAACAAAAGGTCCCTCAAAGGGGAGTTTCAGTTGCTATTTGAATTTGTGAACAAAGTTCTTATTCCTCACACTGAAAAATGCATTGCTTTTTCAAATGTTGATCTCTTCCTGATGGAGTCTCTAACCAAGTTCAAAAAGTTCAACCTTCTATCAATCAGGATAGAGCAAATGCACAAGGTGATGATTGTGAAAGATGAAAAACACGGGCTGGTTTATGGATTTCTATTTAATAGGGTGTTTGAGCACTTTAAGCTTCCTTGTACAAATATAAAGGAAGGATCTTCAAATAGATGTTCACTTTGTCCTCATTGGAGGATTGCAAATGTGTTGAACAAAAAGGTGGGTTGAAGTCGAAATCTATCGTCTATATGCCAATCACTATACAAACCAAGTTGATGAATGAATTAGAGGATGTGATGATTATTGTGTCCTTAAAGGATGCTAAAATTGCTAGTTTGATGGTTGCCCAGCAGAAAGTATCTGCAGAGGGACCTGGTGCTTAAAACACTCCATACTTAGAATAGTGCATTGAAGGCAAGAGTCACTACCTTGGATGTCAAAGTTAAGGATCTAACTCAACAACCCTTAAGTATATTATATAATGCTCTTTTTTCTTGTGTTTTGACGCTACCATATTATTTTTTCTTTGCTCTTGTTTTACACATGTCAATGTTACCTCGATAGCCATGAGTTAACATATTGTGCATTTCTTTTGATAATGCCAAAAGGGAGAAGATATAAGTTTCTTATGTGAGGGAGTTAGTGATATAAATGGAGTGACAGTCTTAGGGAGTATAACAGTTTTAGAGTCTTAGGGAAAATAATAGTACTCAAGGGAACAGGTCCATAGTTTAGATTTCATTATTTGATTGATGTAAGAGGCTTGTAGATAAGGAAACTAGAATATAGGCTTGCCATCATCAAAAAGGATTAAAATGTTAAGTTGATGGAAAACCTATTATGGCGCCTGAGGAGCTATAAAATAGGTTCCATGATGATTATAAACTTTTCAGGGAACAGGTTCAAGATCAGTTCATGCACACTTGTGCAGTCAGCATCATAGTTGTATTTTGTACTTTTGGCAGAAAGTTGGTGGGCACGATAGCATAGGCTTTGCAGCCTTTTTACCTCGACCAATGAGAATGGTTCTAGGTTTTCATGGATCTTATATATTTAAAATAATGAAAAACCTAGGTTAAGTTTTTCCATGCTAAAAAAAGAGAGATATTTCCTTTCAAGTTCATATGCAAAGCCTTATCAGCAACAGGGACCTGCTCGACTGAAGTTGTTTTGCTCTTAGCTCTTGTTGTATTTAAGTTCTTCCACACTCAAAAAATAAATAGATCTTTCCTTTTAAGTTCATATGCAAAGCCTTATCAGCAATAAAGGCTTGCTCAACTGAAGTTGTTCTACTCTCAGTTCTTGTTGTATTTGAGTCATTATATTTTGCTCTTAAAGTGTAAAACTACATTTTCTAGTAAAGTTAGTCCAAGTTTATATGTAATTTCATTTTCTCTTGTTTGAAGAAAACGTTAGCTAAAGTACGTCAATGCTTGAATCAGCTAAAGTTAGTCGTTTCAGATTGTGGCAATAGAGCTATTGTCAAGAGTACCTTCTGATAGAGCTGTAGCAAGATGTCTAAGGATTGAGAGTCCAATCTCTATAACCTCAAAGTCTGTATTCAATGTTGTTGAAGATAGTGAAGTGTTTAAGCTCCACGTAGACATCTTGTGTTAACTTTACTTTATGTACCTGTCTTGTTCTTTGGTTCTTGTTAACTTTATTTTCCTATACTTGTCTTATTCTTTAGTTCTTGTTTACTGTTTGAGTGTTTAGAGACCTAGTCACTCATTTGATAGTCGATTCAGTCAAACCAATAGAAATGGAAAGAGTAAAGAGTAAAAGAAGAAAAAAAATATGGGGGAGAAGGGAGCAAAGGTGAAATGCCATTGTTTCCAACACAAAGAAAAAGGGTTTTGTTTCAAATTCTTAATTGTCGCTATCACACGTGGAAGTAAAAAGTGGGAGAACAAAAATTACATAAATGTGTATCAACAATGTTATATTGTAAGATATAGTATATCTTTTAAGTTTTTATCAAAAATAACTTAACTATATCGACTCAAAAAAGTATTTTTCAATTTATGGCCCAATTTATTCACTTAGCATTTAATATACTTTCTCATTTATTTTTTTCTTTAGTTTCTCAAACTCGTTTTTTCTTTTTGTCATGGTCTTCATTCTTTTTTAATTTTAATTGCGAGTGACCAATATGTCACGTTTTATTAAAGAAAATAAAAGAGTACACATAAGGGAAAGACCTAAAATTCAAAAAGGGAAAAGATCAAAATGGACAGCCCAAATAATAGGCTAAGCTCGAAACAAGAACAATTAAAAAAAATGATAAAAGGACCTTTCCAGAAGCTCAGCTGCAATTAAGAAGGTAATTAACTCTCTTCACCTCTAAATATTTCATAGGAGTGAACTCCATTTTTCCTTCCATTTTATGTTTTCATTCTTCTTTCAGGTACATTTATCCTTCTTTGCGTTATTTTTTCTCATTCTTCTAACTATAGCCTCAAAATGCAACGAATCCGCTCTTTTTTTCTTTTTTGGAATCTTCTCCCCCATCTGATCCAAGACAACCAGTTCAGCAAAGCTCAACAACAACTTTCGATCTTCAATTACAGCTAGATCTATTCCATATCTGGCGATCCTTGTCTCTGAGATCGAGAAATTAGTTGTGTTGTTGCATCTGAGGTTTATACACACAGTATACAATATTATAGACTTTTTATAATTTGGTACATTATTGTATATTATTGTATATATTCAACTAGCCTCTGAGCAGACACGCTAACCCATATGAAAATTAGCTATCTAAACAAAATATATAATATATCATTGAAAATCTAATCAGGTAATAGATTCATAAGGATTTGATTTATGAATTAAGGTGAATGGCATAAGTACCTCCAACCTATGCGTTAGAGATTTTAATTCTTAGCATTTCTACTTTCTATCTAAGAAATTCATCAATCTTTATTCATTATACAACTAAGTAAGAATTGTAAAGTGAAATAAGACTACTATGGCAAAGTAACAATTATATTCCTAAAGAGATGTTTTTTGACCTGAGAAAAGAGTACCAGTTCCAATATCAGTTGAGGATTACACAAATGACTTTCAAAATTTTCGTGGTAATTTGGTAGAATTCAATAAATACAATAATTTAGATTAGTAGTAATAATGTAGACTTTTAAGAGCATGTATTTTAAATTACTGTTCTCTGATACCATTTGTAGGGGGGTGCGCGGATTTGTAGGTATAATAGATTTTGTACATATTTGTAGGGAATGTATTTTTATTTAGTGCGTGGATGTTATCTTTTAATAATTTACTTTTTTCGTAAGATATATTCATTAATTATTTTATCCTGTAGTAATTACAGACTTACAAATTCTTGTATAATAATTTATCCTATCTGTGCTATAATATATATCTAATTCTAGATTTTCAATGTTATTTATTATTTTGTGTTGTTCTTCTCGTAGTGAGTTTTTTAAATTATATAGACTATCACATGTACTTTTGTCTA
>NC_061114.1:184908941-184910441 GCF_002878395.1 Capsicum annuum
TTTTAAAAAAGACCTAAAGTTAGGGATTTATCAATAGGTAATGTTGCACCAATGCCTAACCAAAGGGCGACTGCGGTACCAATCAAAAAGACAGTCGTCGCTATTGGACGGCTAAATGGATTTTGGAATTTATTAACATTCTCTAAAAAAGGTACTGTTAATAATCCCGTAGGTACTGAAACCATTAAAATAACCCCCAACAATTTATTGGGCACTGTACGAAGTATTTGAAATAGAGGAAAGAAATACCATTCAGGTAAGATTTCCAAACGGGTTGCAAATGGATCTGCTGGTTCACCAATCATTGATGGTTCTAAAATGGCTAAGCCTACATTACATGCAATAGTACCTAGAATTACTACTGGAAAAATATATAAAAGATCATTGAGCCATGCTGGCTCTCCATAATAATTATGACCCATACCTTTAGCCAATTTCGCTCTTAATACAGGATCATTCAAGTCAGGTTTTTTGGTTATTGGGATAGGTGAATTCTTATAGATCCATCCCCCGAGGGAACTGGACATGATAAATTTTAATCATCCAGCTCGAGCAAGAATAAAAAGAACCAAATGAATCCATATATCCATATAAAATATATATATGGTACCTGTTTTTACACATCCACATATATGATAGAGGAATGGTTCAATGTAAGAAAAATTTGACTGAATTCTTTTTTATGGAATTGTAACTATCCATTACAAAACAAAGAATTCCGTTCTTACAAGTAAATACTCAAGACCCGAGTAGGCTTACAAATCAGATCATGATATGATCAAGTGCTTTCTGGGTCGTCTCATACCTTCTAATTGGTATTTATCTCCAAAATGCTTGGAGATACACATACAAGGTTTGCTTGTTACTAATATAGTCTAGCCTCTCTTCTTCTTTAGATCCCTTGTTTCACCCCGATAGTAGTATTGATCGTGTCAATGTAGAGGAAATGAATACATTTACATACTATTAAATCTTATAAGTGAACCAGATAAAATGAAATCTTGATTCCGTTTTATCTAGTTTACTTATACTGGACCTTACGGAGCCTGCTCATGTACAACATGATTTGGACCTGATCATAGAAAAGATTCCCTTTAAGCGAACCAGCCTATCCTCTATATAGGGCTTACACAGCGATTGGAACAAAGACACATTTGGTTGTGAATTCTCATGTGGCAGGCATATATCTACACAGACCAATCAATAATTCAAGTCACACACTTCCATAATCTATTTTCTCTTCACAAAATTCCCTTCAATCCCCCCGTTTAGTTGACATGAATAGTTAAAGGGAAATATACAAATCCATGTCTTATTATTTTCAATAATCCATACTTGTAGCAATGAAATACTATATATTCCTCCACCAAGTGATAAATGATTGATTACAAATATTTAGGATATATTTTTTTTGCTCTATCTAGAAAGGCCCAGAAATACCCTGTTTACGTATCATTGGAAAGTGCATTAACATAAATACGGCAGTAAGAAGTGACAATA
>NC_061114.1:184910541-184998184 GCF_002878395.1 Capsicum annuum
TTGGCTTCAGTCATTATGTATTGAACAGAAGCAAAAGCCTCAGTAACGATCGACCGGTAGTAAAAAGTCATAGCAAACCCAGTAGCTACTTGTACTAAAAAATAAGTAAGCGTAATTCCCCCTAAACAATAAAATATAGACGTGGGGGGGGGGGGACGTATTTACTAGTTATATCATCCGCAATTGCTTGAATCTCGAGACGTTCTTCGAACCAATCATATACTTTATTGAGATAGATGGAACTCCCCCTTTGAGAACCGTATATAAGACTTTCATCTCGTACAGCTCAAGCAAAAACACCCAAATACTAGTTGTAACGGATATGGAATAGAAAGTTTTAAAGTTATTAAGTTCTGATCCCATCTTCTCTGGAAAATCCGAAAGCTCTTCTTTGTAGCGATAATACCAAAATATCAAGTTGGCGCAGTCGTCTTTATCTTTATTTTGATACTTATGGTCCTCTTGAATTCTCTTTTTCCCTATTTCTTTCTAGCATTTGTTTTTGTGGAATATGTCTTTTATTCTTTGTTTTCTTTATTATTGATAGGAATTCTCTTGTTAAGACCCTATGAATCGATTAAAACCTCAGATTCATACTAGAACCACGATGATTCAATAAAAAAACCCTAACCTAAATCAAATCAAGGATTCTCTGAGTAAGAATCCTCGGATCATCACTTATTCCCTGAATAAATAGAATGACTAAAAATTCAAAGAAAGGTTTTGCTTTCGGTCAAAATATAAATTAGGGGTTGAAAGAAAAGAATTCTATCAAGTTGTCAACATGTAACATTGTAAATGTAGCAATGCTCTTATTTCAGGATCCTTTTGAGTTCTCTCTGTATCACAAGGCCATCCGTGAACTTTTTGACTATTACAAGTTTGGTCAAAATTACATCCGCCAGTTAGTTGATTTCAGGTGAGTCTCAGTTCTCTCTGTAGTGTTACGGATCATGTAATAGTTTGACTACCTTAACAATTGGGTGTGGTTCTTTCAATCTGGTTAATGATTGAATTCACATGTATTTTTGACTGTTTGATAGTTAGTTAGTCTATAACACATTGCTGAGTTATGTGGGTCGACTTACCAATGAAGAGTCGATGCTTAGCCTTTCATGTAAATTACTATGACGTGGGGATACAGTTTCCTCCCTTCATTTCATATCATATGTCTTAGTGTGACTGGACGTGGTGTTTAAGGTAGGGATATTTTTTAATCTTGTGATCTTGAACTAAAAATATGATGGAAATTTATTTTTTGCTCAGGACCCTCTTGAAAAATGAGAATTTATTTTTGTCCAGGACCCTCCTGAAGAATGAGAATTTATTTTTGTCCAGGACCCTCCTGAAGAATGAAAATTTATTTTTTGCTCAGGACCCTCCTAAAGTATGAGAATTTATTTTATGTTCGAGACCCTCCTAGAAAATGGGACAGGACCTTCCTAAAGAATGGAAATTTCTTTTTTGCTCAGGACCCTCTTGAAGAATGAAAATTTATTTTTGTCCAGGACCTTCCTGAAGAATGGAAATTTATTTTTCGCTTAGGACCCTCCTGAAGAATGAGATGTTATTTTTCTGTTTCACCTTTTATTTTGAGTTCAGGAACATATTTGAAAAATCAAAAAAAGGAAGCCCACGAGCCTACCTGAAGAACAGGGTGAAGGAAAAAGAAAGTTCAGGAGCCCGCCCGAAGAATAGAGTGAAATAAAAGTAAGTCCAAGATCTTGCCTGAAGAACAGGGTGAAGAAAAATAAAGTCCAAGAGCCCGCCTGAAGAACAAGAACAGGGTGAAGAAAAAGTAAGTACAAGAGCCCGCGTGAAGAATAGAATGAAGAAAAAGAAAGTCCAGGAGCCCGCTTGAAGAACAGGGTGAAGAAAAAGTAAGTCCAGTAGCCCGCCTGAAGAACAGGGTGAAGAAAAGTAAGTCCAGGAGCCCGCCTGAAGAACAGGGTGAAGAAAAAGAAAGTCAGGAGCTCGCTCGAAGAATAGGGTGAATTTTCAAGTTCAAGTCATGAAGATTAGAATCAAAATTTCAGAGAAATTACATTTTTCATTTGTATTTGTCATTTTTTATTTTTGTTAGCCATTGGAATGTAAAAGGCAGAAGTCGTTAACCGAAAACTCGACGAAATCTCACTTGACATCTAACTTATTCTCTCACCATGTTTCCTTTGAACTACTCGTGACCTAATTCCCTTATAACCTGGGATATGTAGGAAGTCCAAAATCAGGACTCAGTCAAATTTTTTCTTTAATTTTAATTTTATTTTATACTTACCTTTCAAATAATCGGAGGTTCAAAAATCATATCTTGTCTACTTCTTTGTATGAAAACTCTTTGATATTCCGCACAAAGAGAGACAAAAATGTAGACACGTGAATTTTGATCCTCCTTGAATTTTAACTTATTTTTCGATATTAAATATTTATATATGATAAAATATTATTTTAATTCTTATTTTATTTTTAAATTTTTACTTAAATAAATAAATATTAAAGTTAATTTTGGAATATTATACTTTATTTTTATTCTAATTTTAAAAAATAATATAAATTTTTTTTAAAATATTTTCCTTTTTAAATTTTAAATAAATAAGCTAGTAATTTTAGTACTATCTTAATTATATCAATTTTTGGTTATTTATAAATTTTATTTTATTTTCTTAAATATAAAATAAATTAATTATTATTATATTTATTCTTATTATTATTATTTATTTTCTAAAATAAAATAAACAATAAATAAATAAATAATAAAAATATAATTTAAATCCTATCTCTATCTGCCTATTAACTGCCCCCCGCCCCCCTAAAAAATAACTGTTCCTCCTTCCTATATTTAAGAAATTTTTACCACTCTCAGAAAAAAAAGGTACGTATATTGATTATCATCTACATTGTATTGGAAAATGAGAGAACAACAACAAACAAACAAAAAAAAAATCAGATAAAGAAGAAGAAAAGAAAAGAAAGAGTTGAAGTTAGAGTTCCGTTGAAGTTTTCGGTGACAATATATTGTTTCATCACTCGATTTATTTATTATAGGTTCACATTCAAAAATGTATTATTTATGTTATCAATTTTATGATGAAAAAATATGAATGAAATAGTCAATATGTTTTCTTTGTATGAATATATGTAATAATATAGTTTTATGCATCATATTTTGCTAAAATATGTAAATGAGTAGTAAATTTAAGTCTAGAAACAAAGAAGTATGTAGATGAAAATATGTATATTTTTCTTTTACATAGATCACATAAACACAGTCACAGACTCCATCTCTTTACATACACTGTTTACACATACTCACATACACTGAATGGGCATATACACATTGAAATCATACACCAAAATACACACATTTTTTGAAATTTTTTTGCTGGAAATAACCACACAAATTGACTTAGTCGATTACTGCTACGGCGATTCCAACGTTGACCCATCGAAAAACGTCGGAACCAGTCGAATACGGCTCCCTACCGTGAAATCCGTGTCTTCCTTCTTCCCTTTTCCTTTTATGATCACCAATCATGGCTGCCACCTGCGAACTCCGTTGGATCTCAGTCAGTTTATACATCAGATCTGGATGGAACCGCTATAGCGGCGAACCAACCGACCTCGTGCCACTGCTGTTCCCCTCCTTTTCGTCGGAGCTGATTTTACTTTTCTCTCTCTTTTTCGTCATTAAAAACACCACTGACAGCCACCGGTGAAGTCGCCAGCCTCCTCACTGCATGCCGTCGGATCCCTTCCCCCTAAAATTGCGCCTCCCCTCCTTCATTTCCGACTAACGGTGAATCAACATCGCACTATCCCTTATCATATTTTTCCGTGTCGACATACCCATTATCCCTTCCCCGTCACCGATGAGACGACCAATCATGGCTGTCATTCCCCTTTCTTTGTTAACAAACTCAAAAGTATGCATACAGTAATTTATGTTAGATCTATTTTTTAGAAAAAGAATATATAATAAATGGAATGGTTTTTTTTTATTAAGGGGTAATTTTATTTATTTATTTATTTATTAATAAAACTATAATTATTTATTGAATTAATGACCTAGATTGAATTTTTCTTAAAATTTTGTTAAAGTTAAATAGCCTTTTGAACAGATAAATTGTTATAAATTTTTACAAAAAGACATTAATATTTTAACATTTAGGCGAATTTTTGACATATTTAAAAATATTCATCTCAATTAAGAATGCGGCATATGCATCTTTACGAGATATTTTAAATTCAAGGATGCAATAATGCACCTTGACAAATAGCTTTTAAAATTAATTTCACCAATTTATTTTAAAAGATATTGATGGACATTTTCGGTATAATTAAAAATGAGCAAATTTTAGGTCTTAACATAATTTATGAAAATAGTTTAAGTCAATAAAAAGCGACCGTGCTAGAACCACGAGACTTGAGGGGTTCTTCACACTTTCCCCACAATCAATATAGTTCCATACTCGGTCTTCTGTTTTCGTAAACCAACAAAGAGTTAGTTCCTTTTCAGTTCCTTTTGATTAGAGATTCAATAGGTGACTTGGAACACCATAACTCAATTTCAAGTGGTGACTCTTTAAATAAAATAATCGCTATTCAAAACCGCCATTTTAATTGGAAAAACCCTTCTATTCGACCTTCGAGCGTAAAGGGGTGTGACAGAGCCAATGCTAGCACAACTCTTGAACCATCATAAGATTAGTCGACTACATCCTCTCTAGAGTCAACTCCCATAGTAGTAATAGTCAAACCAAGTGTTCTAAGAGAATGGAAACACAATGCTAGCTATCCAAATGATTTCATCATTGAAAATCTAGATGAGGGTATACAGACAAGAGCTTCATTGAGAAAGCAAGCATTTGTTGCCCTTGTATCTCAAATTGAACCAAATAAGACCGATGAGACCCTCAAAGATGAATCTTGGGTCGAGGCTATGAAGGAAGAATTGACCCAATTCGAACGAATTCAAGACTGGACTTTAATTGAAAGCCCCAAGAACTGCTTAGTAATTGAAACTAGATGGTTCTACAGAAACAAACTAAAGGAAAAAAGAAAGGCCTATGGAACTTCAATGAGTCCATCCACGAGTCTTAATTCAAACTCATCTGGAAAAGATTTACAGGGGAATTATTGGATCACTACTCTATTTGACTGCTAGTCGACCAATCATTATGTTCAGCGTATGTAAGTGTGCTAGGTTCTAGTCGACTCCCAAAGAGTCTCATCTGACTGTCGTAAAAAATTTATCTGATATCTCATTGGAACTCAAGCTACTGGACTGTGGTACCCTTGCTCCTCTCATTTAAATTTAATTGGGTATTCAGACGCTGACTTTACAGGTGATAAAAGTGATACAAAAAACAATAGTGATAGTCAAATTCCTGGTGATGCCTTGGTTTTATGGCACAACAAGAAACAGACTTCTGTTGCTCTTTCAACCCTGAATCCGAATACATAGTCGTTGAAAGTTGTGGTACTCAAATATTATGGATTATGCATCAACTACTTTATTTTTAATTTGTCATTTGAATCTGTTCCCATAATGTGTGATAACACCAGTGCTATTATTTGTCTAAATATATTGTGAATTATTCTAGGGCTATACACATTGATATTAAGCATGGTTATATTCGAAATTATGTAGAAAATAGAGATTTTCTTTAACATTTGTTTACTCTGAAAATCAATTGACAGATATTTTTACGAAATTCTTGTTAGATGAAAGATTTTGTTACCTTATAAAGAGACTTGGAATTCTCAGTATTAATGACCTATGAGTTTTATTTTTGTACAAAAATCTTTTTACTTGTTTTAATTTTTTCCTCAAATTTTTAACCCCCAAAATTGGTTTTCAAAAAGGGTCATCATTATTTTCACTATTTTTTACGCCACCTCTACCGGTTCAGCACCTCTTTACCATCCCAACATCCCTCCTTCTGCCGTCCTTTCACTTCCATCAGTTATCTTTTTACTTCACCCGCTTCATTTTCTCTTACCACCCCCTTTTCGAACAGTCGTGTACATTTCCTCCTCTCTCTCTCAGTTCTCCTATCTGTCCTTTATTCTTCTTATCTGCCTCTTTAAAATCTAACTCCACTCTTCTCCCATGACCATAACTCGCTCCATGAGCAGTGTTTCCAAACCCCTTCCTAAAACTTTCTCCAATAGTCCTATTCTCCTTTTCGAGTCCTCTAACAAACCTTCGTCAGATTCTCAACAGTCAACTCTCATCAAAAGATGTTCTGCTCCCAGCCTAACCCCCTCCGACTATAAACCTAGTAAAACTGCCTTAAACTCCTTCCCTTTAAAGGACATGCACAAGTTCAGAACATGCTCTCAAAAAGAAAAGTTCTCTACCTTATAAAATTGCTCCATTATATTCAGTCGCATAATCAATCTTTGTCAATTAAAGATACTTTTTGTAATGTCAGTCAGTTTTTTAAGTTTCAAGATTTATCCCTAGTTTTTCGTCTCCGTGGACTTGAGGTTTATGAGGATCCAGTCTGTATGTTTTATGTGAATCTCTGTCTTTCTCCTGATAGTGGTGAACTTGAGACTCTTGTGCTTGGCAAAAGACTCATCCTAGACAATTTGCTGTTCGAAAAGGTATTTGATACAAAGTTATCTGGTGTGATTTATATCATGAATTATACCTAGACCAAAGATTTTGAGGTAAGTTATTAAAAAGCGAAAAAGATCCTGTCTGACTCGGACAAAACATCGTCCAATTTCGGTCCTTTGTCCCCTTGTTTCAAGTATCGGATCATGGCCCACATAATTGCTACCACTCTGATTCCAAGGAAGGAATCCATCAACAATATTACCTGTCGTGATGTATTTGTCCGGTATTTTCTGTTTAATAAACACAAGATCAATTGGGCAACCTGGATTAGTGAATATATGCTTGAGAGTGCAGTAAATGTTCATGCTTCCGCTAGTTTACCGTATGGTCTACAAATTACTCAAATTCTCTTGTATTTCTTTATTGATCTCTCTACTTACCCTCCGGTGGAAGTCATTGCTATTTATGACTCTAAAACTTTTGTCAGTATAGGCTATGTTTTGATTGATAATGAATGGTGCAAGAAAGATTCTGCCTGAGAAAAATCTGAACTCCCTAAGGTAAGCAAATCTATTTATAACCCCATGATTACTGTGTTGAAGGAACTGGAGGAAATCAAATATCCCTTCAAAGCTATCGAGGAAGGTGTTATGCTGATTTAGGAGTCGGTTTTCAAATTACTGGACCTTGGGAAGAGCACCAACACTAACATAGGCGTGGTCTGGCTGGCCCTCACAGGGTTTAAACAAAAGGGTATAAAGCTGTTTACTCGAGTGTTCACTAGCATGGACTCCCTCAAGTTCCAAGTCAACTTCTTAAATGATGATCTTGCTATTTTCGTTCAAAACTCCTACTCCTCATTCTTTAAAAATGTTGAAAAATCCTATGACAAGTTCTGCCATAACAAGCACAATACCCTAACATACTTTCTAGCTAAGCTGTGAATGATGACTTTTATTCAAAAGGGTGTCCTGCCCCTTATTGTTGTTGGGTTGAAAGATGAATTTTTGACACACTATCTGCCACACAGAAGACACTACACAACTTCAAGAAAGAACTTCAAAGTGTCTTGATCTTAATCTTACAAAGCTTTGTACTTATCAATTTACAATAGTTACATAAAGAATAGGATCGAGAAACTTTGTAATACACACTGAAGTTGTGTCACAAGATTTGAAGAACAAAATAAGTCTTCAAAACTTGATCATCATTATTATACTCGACCCCGACTTTGAAAGATCTAAGCAAACTTTGAAACCCAAGGGGGCTGGAAGTAGGTACCACATTGATGTTTCGAACTAGGATAAATCTCCGTGTCCTTACTTCAAGTTGATTATTTATTTGTCTATTTATTTAAATCTAATCTGTTGTGTAAAGTGTGTTAATTTGCAAGCAAGTCGACTATTAAGGCTCAATAGTCGACTCACAGAAATTTTTAATTCACCCCCTTTTGAATTTCGCCTACTACAAATGAATAAACAAGGAATTATCACAACTGTTAAACTTACATCTAGATTTAAAATATTTGATTGCTGTAAAGGTAATTAAAGAAATTTGTTTTCTTTGTTCTGTTGATAGTTATGATCCAGTAATAAATATTATTATAGCATATTGTTAAAAGTTCCTTGAGGGTAGGGGTGTGCAAAAGTTAGACCGACCGATAAAAATATTATTGATTTATTGTTATTGGGTTAATATTTTTTTAATGGTTTTATAAAAAAAATTATTAGGTTATTGGTTCGGTTCGATTTTTTCTTATTGGGTTATTAGGTAAACTGATAACCTATGATACCTATTGAGTACAAGTGAACCATACTCATTCCTACTGCACCCTTTTGGTGTAGGTCCTAGCTCGAGTGTGCCTCACCTTGCTAGCCTCGGGCGATTGTTGGAGCTTCCAAGGTAGCGGTTGAACATTCATGCGTCTGAAGTTCACCTCTATCTTTCTATAGTAGTTATGTCTTTATTAATATTCGGAGACAAAGTATTATTCCTGTGTGGTTATTTTTCTGATGTATTTGACTCCTGAATTGTAATAGTAGTTTTTACACTATTGACGCCTGGTTTTGGGCATGATCGATATTTTGGATAGTCCTTTCCGCATTGTTATGATTACTTGTATGATTCAGTTTCATTTTAGAAGCCTTAGCTTGGGATATTTCTGTATTTTTCTCTTTTTGTCTCAGTTTGGGTGATAGGCTTACTTGTCAAGGTACGCCGCGAGAAATGCTATCATGATCCTCATTTTTGGGTTGTGACAAATCAAAACCCCGACTCTCTATGGGTAAATGTTCTCAACACCAAATATGGGGTTAGTAGGCCCAACAGACCTACCCACATGCACAACAACAATAGTTCTAGAACTTGGAAAGCCATCCAAAGAGCCTGGAACTTTTGTAAGAATTCCACTCAATGGATGGTCCATGATGGAAAGACAGATGGCTACCTAACCAGCCTCCTTAAGGTAACCTTATCCAGGCCCTTCCAATCTTAACTTTACTGATTTGATTTTTAATCTGTAATGATTTGATTTTTATTGAGAAGGCATCATGCAGAAGCTATTAATTGCAAATTATTATGGTGACAATTCAGAAGACACATAAAACAATACTAAAAAGCTTAATATTATTATATTATTTGACTAATTGACCTACATCTAAAACGTAATATTAAAGAAAACATAAAACTATTGGGAGAAAATCTCCCCCTAAACAAGACTCGTAAATGACTACATTGTGGATGCTACTGTGTTATGGTATGAGAAAGGGGTATTTTATTTATAGATATCCTAAACCTTTCCTCCAAGAAAGAGGTTTGCCAAATATGAAATTTTTTTTATTTTTCTTTAAGGAAAAATAAAAGTGATTATGGTTCTACTTTTATTCTCCATCAATAGAAAACTAAAACTCAATTTTGGTAAGAAAATCAGGGCAAAAACCCTAAAAATATTTGGTATAAGGTATTAATTAATTTCAAAATTATTTTATCTCACCACTCGTACTAAAATGGTGGAATTACTATCTCATGGAAAGAGAGGAATAAAAATAGTCCCATAGGATATTGCACCTCATGAAATATTCTTACTTATCTCATTCAATGTACCAAACGACCCTAAATGTCTCGTTCTCATAAAAAATATGGGTTAATAATGACTTTCTTTTTCATGACTATGAAACGTGGACAAAATTACTAGTTGAACAAAGATTGAACATGACTTCAAATTAAATCAAAATTTAACATTAAGTTGAGTTGAAATTAAAATTTTGTTAGATATGCAATTTGAACTTTTTTTCCCATAATCATGAAAATTCATAATTGTTAAAAATTACAAATACTTCCCCAACTCTTATAGTATCTTACTAAGGACCTATTTGTTTGTACTTAATTGAGGTCTGAATCTTAATGGTTCAGACTTCAGCCCATTAAGTACATTTTTTTTTAAAAGAATCTCTTAATGTATCTAAAAACATATGAATGGATCAAATATAAAAAGAAGTTTGAATAACATTTAGACTCTTTTTAAAACATAATCTCTAACTCTCTCACTTCATTATTTCATCTCTCTTTTCAAGTTATCTCTCTCCCTCTCTTTCCTCTCTCTCTCTCTCTCTCTCTCTCTTCACTTGCTTTCCTTCTCTTTTAGGTATGATTCACCAAATTTTTTTATAAATATTTTAGTTATCAATTTGTGAATTCATTATTTGCTAAATTCTAAATTTCTGCTTGCAATTTTTTGTTTTGAGTATAAAATTTGTAGTTCTTTGGATAATAGAATCTTATCTGTGCCTGTTCATAACGTAACATTGAACTTACTAATGATATTTTTCCTCAGATTTCATAATTAACAAATAAACATGTGTCCATTTTTGTATTAATTAATTATTCAAATACTTTAATATTTATGCATCTAAGTCAAAATTATATCTGATTAATTATTTTAGTTTGTTGGATCAGTTTAATTGACAGATTGCTTTATGTTGAATTTAATTTTTATAATTACATCATATCACAATAATTTTAATCGATATATCTTTTTTTAATAATTTAAATAATTCAATAATTATATTTAACATAATATATTTATCTTTAAATATTTTAATTATCACTCAAATAATAATTTTATTTTTTAAGTTAATTCTTTGTGTAATATTTTTTCATATAATATAATATTTTATTACTTTTTAAATTTAATTGCATATTTATTACAAATAAATAAATTACGTACATTCAGATGTTAAAAAATAAACAATCTTAATCATTCAATATTCAGATCTAGATATAGAATCTTAATCATTCAGATATCCATTCAGATTCAGACGTCTTAATCTTAAAAAAAACAAATACACCCTAAATGAATAAATTATAGTTCATAAATAAGGTATCAGAATAATCTAAAGCATTGCATTAATAAATCACAAATTTTTATGTTTTTTTTATAAATAAATATTTGTGATTACAAATTTTCAAATGCACATAATCTTATAAAGATTCATAAATCCTAATTAAAATTCAATAATAGTGACAAGTTATTATTTAAAAAATAACCCTTCCACATGTACGAACAGTCTATCCACTTCAAACATGTTTTTTTTTAAAGAAGATATAAACTTTTGAAACACATCTTACATTAAAATATATTAAAATCACAATTTTATGCAAATTTCATTAAAAAAGATCTCAAATCTAAAATTGAAAAATCTCAAATCCTACGCCAAAGCGCCTTCTTAAGTTAGAACATAGAAGACGACGAATGCAATACGATACACACAATTATGACTCCCTCTTTGATGGTCCTACAAATAAATCTTGCTAGTACAATATTTCATCTTTCACAGCTTCTTTGAAATCTAAATTTGTGGTCCTAGAAATGAATCATTCTAGTACAATATGTAAAGAAGGAGATAAGATTATTCCGTGGTTGTGCTATTTTACGATTGAATTTATAATCGTTCAACAATTATCTATCAAAAAGAAAAAAAAAAAAGGATTTACCATTTAGGATTATCATTATTCCGGAAATGACGAAATAAATATACTTCCCACAATTTCTAAGAATTTAATTTTATTTGTAATTTGTATGCGTCTAGTGTAGAAACTTTCCATACTATTGGTGATTTTTTTAGTTATTTTTTGTATTCTTCATGTTATCAAAACAAAATTATCATAGACATCAGCATGTTTTGTGTAACATTAACTTAACTAAGAGAATAAATTGTCTATTATCGGTGCATAAAAGTTAAATTTAATAGTAGTTAATAGCTTTTAGAAGGATGATTACTTTTTAAAAAGTGGTTTAAATGAGCTGAACACATTTATCGGTATTCCACCATTCTTGTTTTAAATTTACCCCTTCGGTCCACATTGAGTAATGTTTTTAGTTTCAGCACATCTCTTAATAAATTGTCTGTAATTAAATACTTCCTCCGTTCCACAATAAGTTAATTGTTTGATTTTGGCACATATGTTAAGAAAAAAGAGCAAAGACATAAATTTATCATGTTTTTTCATTTTTACCCTCTTCAAAAAGCAAACACACATGATACATTACTCCCAATGCACATTTAATGGAGGGTAAATTTGGAAAAAATTTCCAACATTTGCCTTGAATTGTGAACCATTCACTTATTTTGAAACATTAAAATTGCTCTAACAATTCACTTATTGTGAAATGGAGTGAGTACTACATCCTATTTATATAATTTCTTAGTTACATAAAATATTGTTAAGATTCACACATCAAAAAAGAAATAAATAATTGGTGTCCGAATATGCACTCGAACAATTCTTACCTCAGAATTGAGTTAATCTGAAGATGGAGAAAAACAAATAATACCTTGTCGATGATATGAAGCATCACTTACTTTGAAGAAAACTAAAAAGGTCAAAATACCACTTACTAATACTTTAGCAGGTTTCCCAATATATTCTCGAGCTTTCTTGAACTATTGCCTATTCAAGTACAACCATTCATTATCAATGCTGGAGATATCTTGGGTTTTCATAGCGTTGGGTGCATGGCTAATAGCATTAGCTTTTCTCACAAAAAAGTTCAACCATCCAAAAAGGAAACTACCACCAGGTCCAAGGCCATGGCGAATTATTGGCAATTTGAACCTGCTTGGTTCACTCCCACATGAGTCTTTGCACCATCTTTCTCAAAAATATGGAGATTTAATGCTCCTAAAGTTCGGTTCCAAGCCTGTTCTGATAGCATCATCTCTAGAAATGGCTAAAGAGATATTAAAAACACATGATGCTATCTTTGCTTCTCGTCCTGCATTGGCAGCGGGTAAGTACACTAGCTTTAACTACTCAGACATAACATGGGCACCTTATGGAGCATACTGGCGGCACGCTAGAAAAATCTACCTAACGGAGGTATTTAATCCCAAAAGCCTCGACTCATTAGAGTATATTCGTATTGAGGAAAGACGAATTTTGAGTGACAAGTACTTTAGTGATCATTATGATCAGTCAAACTCAGATGCTTCAATAGTAACATTTGAAACATTGCAACAGATGTTGGACGAGTGGTTTTTTTTTGGTGGGTCAATTAATCTTGGGGATTGGGTACCTTGGCTTAGTTGGTTCGACTTGCAAGGGAACTAAAGCGAATGAAGGCGTTAGGAAAGAATTGGACAGAATTTTACAAATATGTAATTGAAGATCACAAGTCAAAGAGGCAAACAAAAAAGGATTTTATTCCAAAGGATATGATTGATGTTCTGTTGCACCTTGCTGATAACCCTAATCTTCAAATTAAGCTTACGGCTGATAACCTGATGGGATTAATGCATGTAAGATCACTTATTTTCTCAAAAACAAGAACAATATTACATGACAATAAGATAGACCATTTTTTTTTAATTTGTTGTTAATATTTGGCGTTTGTTTGCTATGTATTAATGACACAATTTCATAACGGGTGGAACAGATACTTCAGCAGCAACAATAGAATGGGGATCCCAAGAACTTTTGAGGATACCAAACATTATCGAGAAGGCACACCAAGAACTTGACAGAGCCATTGGAAAAGAACGATGGGTTGAAGAAAAGGACTTCTCCCAGCTACCTTATATAGACGCCATAATCAAAGAGACATTTAGATTGCACCCTTTATGTGCATTGCTTCCTCCCCATTACTCTACTGAGGATTTTACTGTTGCTGGTTATGACATACCAAAAGGGACAGCTGCTTATATAAACGTATGGTCTATAGGAAGAAATTCAAAGTATTGGGATAGGCCAGAAGAGTTCATTCCAGAAAGGTTCATAGAAAATAACAGACATGAAAGGACAAAACTTCTCACTATTGCCATTTGGTTCTGGAAGGAGGAGGTGTCCCGGGTATAACTTTGGAATTAAGGTTGTTCGAACAACAATGGCTAACTTGTTGCATGGATTCAATTGGAAATTAGCAGGAAATTTGGAAGATATAAGCATGGAGGAGATTTATGGATTGACTACACATCCAAAGAGGCCGATATCTATGATCATGGAACCAAGACTTCCCCTCCATCTTTATTAGGATAAGTACTTTGTTCTATTCTTATTATTTATGTTTTATGCCAGCATTAAGTTAAAATAAAATTCAACTATTTGATGAGGCAACAATTCTTGCGCTCAAATATGCCACTGAACTATCAGAAATGACTCATTTATGAGCTCCGTTAAAAGTTGGGTTCATTCATGCCATTTCCTTCAAGCCGATCATTAAAATTAAAACTGATTTGGAAAAATAAGCAAATGTTGTAGATTTGACAAAAGGAAAACCTGTAGAAATGGAGGTGGTGATAGCAAAACCCAAATCATTGAATGTTCCCTTGGTGGTGGGGAAAGAGATTTCAGGAAATGTTGGGTCAAGTCAAGTAAAACCAAAGCTCATTTATCCTGGAAGATCCACTAAGCCATTATTAATCATAAAAGGAGCTCCCATAACTTTTATTATTATTAAACCAGTGTCGCAGCTGCCTATGGTTAATACCGAAGCAGTGCCCTGGAACTATGATCGCGTTGTGGTGATGCACAAGGGAAAAGAAATAATTGAAGAGGTGGATGAAGTAGAGGGATTAACTCGTTTTGGGAGGTGCTATGCCCCAGTTAAGTTAAGAAAGAATAAACAAGGCAATGGCAAATGAATGACAGTCAAGAAACCAGTTATTGAAGAAGAGGCTGAAGAATTCTTGTAGAAGATGAAATTGCCAGAATATTATGTTGTAGAACAGTTGAAGAAGAAGCCAACCCAGATTTCTTTGTGGTCTTTATTGATACATTCAGAGGATCACTGTAAGGCTATAATGAAGATTCTTAATGAGGCATTTTTTCCAAGTGAGATTAAGGTGAATCAGTTAGAAAAAGTTGTTGGAAGGATCCTTAAGGTAAATAGGACCACTTTCTCAAACAATGAATTGCCTGTAGAAGGTACCAGACATAACAGAGGTCTTTACATTACTTTGAAATGTGAGCATTCGTACGTCACTCAAGTTTTGATTGATGGAGCATCAGGTGCCAACATTTGTCCTATATCAACTTTGAAAAAGTTGAATGTTAAAGTGAAAAGGATCCAACCTAATAATGTATGTGTCAAAGGTTTTGACGAAGAAAAAATGGAAGCCATTGGTGAAATAGAGGTCATATTAACAATCGAGCCTGTAGATTTCACCTTGAATTTTCAAGTGTTGAACATTAATGATTTATATAATATGTTATTGGGTAGTCCATGGGTTCATAGGGCTGGAGCAGTTGCATCTACACTGCATCAAATGGTCAAATTTGAATAGGATAGGCAAGAAATAGTTGTTCATGGTAAAGGAGACTTATCCATGTATAAAGACTACTCTGTTTCCTCCATTGAGGCAGATATTACAGATAGAGTGCTAATTCATCAAGCTTTTAAGGTAGTGAGTGTTGAGCATGTCCTCGAGGGGAATCTCATACCAAGACCACAACTGTCCTCAACATCTGTTATGGTAGTTAATGAAATGTTGAAGCATGGTTTCAAATCAGGAAAAGGTCTAGGGATGTTTTTGCAAGGCAGGGTTCATCCAGTAAAACTCCATGAGAACCTTGGTACCTTTGTTTTGGGATATGAGCCCACTTTTGAGGATATAAAGAAGGCTAAAAAGCATAAGAAAGAGTCATGGTCACTTACAAAGTCGATACGGATACTTCACGAGTCTTTCATCAGAGTCAGTGCTGCTAGGTTCTCCATGTTACCTGCTGCAGAGTCAATGAATGATGATGATACAAAGTTAATTGGCCTTTTCCAGAATATGTTCATTGAATCTGATATGGTTGAAATTGGGAAAGGTATCAGTAATGCAGATGTACAATTTATCGGCCCTGATGTCTAGCTTAACAATTGGGAGGCCACTCCTCTCCCTACTATGAAGGAGTCTTGGTAGTTTCTTTATTTTTTTTCCTATAATTTAAATCGTTCTAGGATTGTAATTCAAATTTTTAACTTGGTATTTTAAGTTAAAACTCTTTCTATATTTGTTTTTAATAAAGTGCAGTTTCCCTTTGTCTTATTTTGTGTCCAATATTAACTTATTTATTTTGTATCATACAGTTCTATCTATGCCGATTCCAATGATATGACATGCATGCAGAATTGCCAACCAGATTTAAAAAACCAATCTAATTATAAAATAATGAATAAAAAAGTTGAATACTATGAGGAGGAAGCATTTGAGGATATAAGCAAAGATTTTAAACAGTTTGAGAATAAGTAAAATCCCAATTTGGATGAAACTAAGGCGATCAATTTATGAGATCATAAAAATATTAGGGAGACTAAGATAAGGGTACATGCTCAACCACAACAAAAGAAATCTATAATTTAAGCTTTGCTTGAGTACAAATACATCTTTGCGTGGTCTTATGATGATATGCCCGGTTTGAGCACTGATTTGGTAGTTCATAAGTTGCCAATTGATCCTGATTTTTCTCCTGTTAAGCAAAAGTTAAGGAATCTTAAAACTGACTTGAGTGTAAAAATCAAAGACGAAATCATGAAGCAACTTGAGGCTAAAGTCATTGGAGTGGCCCAATATCCTGCTTGGTTGGCAAAATTATCCCTGTTCCAAAAAGAATGGCAAAGTTCGAATGTGTGTTGATTATCGTGATCTAAATAAAATAAGTTTGAAAGATGATTTTTCACTTCCCAATATTCATATTTTGTTGGACAATTGTGCCAAATATGATCTTGCATTTTTTGGGGATTGTTATGCCGGGTGCCACCTGATCATTATGAATTCAGAAGATGCAGAAAAGATATTATTTATCACATCACGAGGGACATATTGTTATCGAGTTATGCCATTCGGACTAAAGAATGCTGGGAAAACTTACATGAGGGCATTGACCACAATGTTTCATGACATGATGCACAAAAAGATTGAAGTTTATGTGGATGACGTGATCATTAAATCAAGAGAGCAGTCTGACCATGTTAGGGATCTGAGGAAATTCTTTGAAAGGCTTCAAAGGTATGATCTCAAACTTAACCTAGTGAAATATGTATTTGAAGTCCCGTCGGGAAAACTCCTGGGGTTCATAGTCTGTCGACGTGGCATTGAGTTAGATCTTTCAAAAATAAAAGCTATTCAAGATTTTCTCCTCCAAAGAACAAAACGGGGGTGATGAGCTTACTTGGAAGGTTGAATTATATCAATAGATTCATTGCCCAACTCACGACGACCTATGAGCCAATATTTAAGTTGTTGAAGAAGAATGCTAAAGTTGAATGGACTGAAGAATGTCAAGAGGCATTTGACAGAATTAAGAGGTACTTTTCGAATTCGCCTATTTTGTTTCCTCCAGAGCCAGGCAGACCCTTGATATTGTATATGTCTATGTTAGACAATTCTTTTGGCTGTGTATTGGGTCAACATGATGTCACAGGCAGAAAACAGCAAGACATTTACAACCTTAGCAAAAAGTTTACCACTTATGAGGCTAAGTGTACTCTTCTTGAAAAGACTTATTGCGCCTTAACTTAGGTAGCACAAAAGCTGAAGCATTACTTGTCATCTTACACTACTTACCTCATCTTTCGTATGCATCCTTTAAAGTACATTTTTCATAAGCCTATGCCCACAGGCAAACTCGCAAAATGGCAGATACTGCTCACAAAATTTGATATTGTCTATGTGACATGAATTACAATGAAAGTTCAACCTTTAGCATATCATTTGGCTAAAAATCCTAGTAATGAGGAATATGAGCCGTTGAAGACTCATTTTCTAAATAAAGAGGTATTGTATGTTGATAAGGTTATTTTTGATGATTTCCATTCAGGATGGAAGTTGTTTTTTGATGGAGCTGCTAATGTAAAAAGAGTAGGGATAGGGGTAGTTCTTATTTCTGAATCGGGATAATATTATCCTGTAACAGTCCAACTTTGATTCTACTATACCAACAATATAGCAGAATATGAAGCTTATATTCTAGGTTTGAGACTAGCTATTGACATGGGAATCCAAGAACTGTTGGTGTTAGGAGACTCAAATTTGTTAGTCCACCAAATCCAAGGAGATTGGGAGACTCGTGATTCAAAACTCCTACCTTATCGAGGTTGTTTGCAAGATCTTTGTCAACGATTTGTATCAGTAAAGTTATAGCATATTCCCAGAGCTCATAATTAGATTGTTGATGCTTTGGTGACCTTATATTCGATGCTCCAACATCCCGAAAAGACTCATATCAATCCCCTGCATATACAGATTCGTGATCAATATGCATATTACAATGTAGTTAAGGAAGAACTTGATGGGGAGCCATGGTTCCATGATATCAAATAATATATTCAGACTAAAAAATATCCCGTACACGTTGATAGTAACCAAAAGAGAGCCATTCGACGACTGGCTAGCAGATTTTCCCTAAATAGGGGAATCTTGTATAAGAGGACTCCTGATTTGGGACTTTTAAGGTGCATAGATGCTAACAAAGCTTAAAAAATCATGACTGAAGTACATTTAGCGATTTGTGGACCACACATGAGTGGGTATGTTTTGTCAAAGAAAATACTTCAAGTAGGTTATTATTGGCTTACCATGGAGCTATATTCCATCAGTTTTGTTTGTAAATGTCACGAATGCCAGGTACACAATGACTTGATACATTCCCCTCCATCTGAGTTGCATACAATGACTGCTCCATGGCCTTTTATAGCTTGGGGAATGGACATAATTGGACCAATTGATTATTTCACGAAGTGGGTGGAAGTAACTACTTTCAAGTCAGTGGCCAAGAAAGTGATGGTTGATTTTGTTCACTCCAACATCATTTGTCGGTTTGGCATCCTAAAGATAATTGTCACAGATAATGCTGCAAATTTCAATAGTCACTTAATGCAAGAAGTGTTCTAACAATTTAAGATTATGCATCGAAATTTAACTCCTTATCGCCCGAAGGTGAACAGTGCTACAAAAACTACCAACAAGAACCTAAAGAAAATATACCGCAAAATGGTACAAGGATCCCAATAATGGCATGAAAAGTTGCCTTTTGCTTCATTGGGTTATCATACTACAGTTCGGACTTCAATAGGTGCAGCTCCGTACTCGCTTGTCTATGGGACCAAAGCGGTTATCCTGCAAAAATTGAGATTCCATCTCTTCGAGTTGTTGTAGAAGCTAAAATGATGATGATTAGTGGGTCAAAACCCAATTAGAGCAATTGAGTTTGATTGATGAAAAAAGGCTATCATCGGTATGTCATGGCCAAAAAAGAATGGCTCAATCCTATAATAGAAAGGTGCATCCCATACAATTTGAAGCCGGTCAGTTAGTACTAAGATGCATCCTTCCCTATTAGATTGAAGCCAAAGTCAAGTTTTCTCCTTATTGACAAGGACCGTTTATGGTGAAGAAAGTGTTACCTAATGGTACATTATATTTGACTGATGTAGAAGGAAAAATAGGAGAAATGTCGATCAATGCAGGCGCAGTTAAGAGATATTATGTATGATATTCATGTACAATTATGTTATGAATGTTTTGTTCTTGTAATTTAAAATATTGAAATAATGAAGACATTTTGTTCTGCTATCCAAATTATATATCAATCTTTGCTTATCCCCTTTGAGATTTTATCTTTCTTTTGTACCCCTCTTTTGGAATCAATTAAAGTTAAAAGTTTCAACAACTACAACAAAAACAAACAAAAAAAATGATGTTGAAAAAAAATAATAATAATCAACATCAAGAAAAAGAATGACTTCATGAACTACGTTTGACCTAATTCTTGCTATGAAAAGATACGTAGGCAGCCCTACTCTGGAGTTCGCTCCAACCAAAAGAAAATTCCCTAGAATAAAATAAAACTAGGGCAAAAGTTTATTTTCTTAAAGAGTCGATTCCAACAGTTGTATGCTTCACCCAATGTTATGTAAATTTTTAAACCTCATGCCGCTCTTTCTTTCTAACCCTTTCCAAAAGCCAAGTTACAACCAAAGAAAGACCTTCAGATCAATCTTTGAGAATGTTAAGGTTAAGCATATTATGGGTGCATGATATTTCATATTTTGGGTGTTATTTTCTTTAAAAATAAAAAAAATAAAAAATGAAACAATAAAAATAAGTCTTATTGGTAAAAACCCTTTTGGGCACCATAAGGCGACAGTGCGTTGTAAGAATAATAAAATGAGAGATTTTAATTGGTGAAAACCCTTATAGGCATCATAAGACGATGGTGAGTTGTGAAATAAATGGAAATGAAATAGGCTCATTAGCAAAAACCCATTAAGGTGCCACTAGCCCAAGAAAGATTGTGATCCAGAGGGAATAAGTTCAAGAACGGCTTCATTTCAGATTCAAAAGTGGACAAAGGTTGTTAATGATTGGTGTAACTAGATCAGGTTGTTTAATTCAAAATGCATGTTATAATCATTGGAATCGGCGCATTCAGATAAGTTTTCCATTTTGTTTTGAAAAAGAGATGCCTATTTTCTTTTCCTTTTCCTTTTTGTTTTATTTTGATTTTTGATTTTTTGTGTCCTTGTCGTCAAATGAAAATTATTATCATCTTTTATGAAGTTTTTTGTCAAATTCACATTAAGTCAAGTGAGAAGGGACTTTGAACTTACTACCAACTTCACTTACTACCAACTTCTTTAGTGGTACAAAGTGAGACAAAAGGTCGATGCACAAAGACAATGTTATAAAATAAAATAAAGTACTCAAAAAGATTGTGATCTGACAATTTTGGACTCATGGAAAGATAAAAAGTGTATTGAAAGTTAAACCCAGAGAGATCATACAAGAGAAATTGTTTAGAATTGAGAGTGTCAGTATTCAAAATTTGAGATCAGAATTATGACAAGTCAACAAATATTTATCAACGTGAGCCACACTACCCATGGACAATCTACTGAGAGAATCAGCCAATACATTGGCCTTGCTCGAATGATACAGAACACTCATGTCATAATATTTCAACAACTCCAACCGCCTCCTCTGATGCAGGTTCAGATCTTTCTGAGAAAATACATACTGCAGGCTTTTATGGTCTGAACATATGTAACTACCCTGGACTACGCCCTAGTCATCACACGGTTCTTACAGTCTTGAGGGACCACAAGCTAACCCATGAGCTGGTACCTGCTGTGAGCACTGAATAATATAATCATGAATGTGGAAAAATAGCTGAAATGCCATAAGGTTTTAATAATGAAACGACTACTGAATTATGAATCTGGAATAATACTAAAATTTGAATAATGTGAATAACTAAC
Source organism: Capsicum annuum (assembly GCF_002878395.1). Taxonomy (NCBI): domain Eukaryota; kingdom Viridiplantae; phylum Streptophyta; class Magnoliopsida; order Solanales; family Solanaceae; genus Capsicum; species Capsicum annuum. The sequence continues at coordinate 184,931,850 of NC_061114.1, forward strand.
TATAGTGTCTAAAAAGCCTCTAAATTGAATACGATGAGTTGATGGGACAGGTCCCCAACTAACCCTACTAACTACTGAGATAAAGACATGAAGTATTATAATCTGTCCTCAGATGATGAGGACTCACCACTGCTACTGTACTACTGGTGATCTAAGGGACTAAGTACAATCCGAGAATTGAGCGTTAGCATATGATATGATACATCATAGCACAAAAAAAAGGTATGAGATCAGTGCATTAAATGTACTGGTATGCTAAATGAGGTAGGCTGATATGCATAGTTTCATGAATAGGAATAGTAATAATAATAACTAACTGATTATACATGTAAAACATAAAGTACTAAGTAGAGAACATGAGATCTGTAGGTACTAAAAATATGGAGAAAACTATAAATACCGAGCATGCATGACAGTCTATAATTACTGAAGATACATGAAAATCTGTGGACAATTGGGATGCATGACCAAGCATATAACACGGACTGAGTAAAATCTATAAACTGAAATACTGACAAAATACTGATATCTATATGCTTTGGCCAAACAACTCTAAGACTGTATAACTGGTCTGAGACTGTAACTGAGACTATATCTGAGACTGGGGGAGGTATCATCTAATCGATATTCTCTAATTTGAGCTAATTGGGGTCAAACCTGTAACCCTAGTTGGAAGAGTGTTAATACTGTGCCACGGGTACTAACGTTGGCTGTGTGGATCCACTAAACTGATATAATATGTAAAGTACTAACGGTGTCAAGCCTGAACTGACGGGTGACCCCTGTGAGATAGTCAAGCCTAATCTGATGGGTGACTTCTCATATCCTACGCTGTCTACGTAGTTCTGGAGTATAGGGAATGCTACTAATGACTCTACCTATCTGACAGGGAAACTGCCATCCTTGCGCTCACTCAGTGCTAAATCCTACTTCCAACCGAAAGACACTGAGATACTAGACTGTTCTGAGTTAAATGACTAATATCTGACTATTCTGATAATGCTCATAATATAATATGAAGACTATTCTATAATGTATTGCTACTAGACTAAGTAAGTAGCTATGGATTTCGGGTATTCAATACCCCCAGGACACAAAAACAATAATAGTAATATGACACTAAAGCTTGAAGGACAAAACATGAAGGCTTTTATATAAATCAATCACTCTTGTAGGCATTTTATCAAACACTTGTAGTTCATGGTTTAAAACAATCATAGAAATATGCTAAAACATATAGAAATAGCATGAATCCGACATAATAGAGTTAAAACAAGGTCTTGTTCAATAAATAACAACATTGAAACATGGAGGATTAAATACTAACAATAATTTCATGGTAACATGGTATATAATCATAGTTCATAGAGATTCATGGGTGAAATCACAATTTAAAACACAATAACTTGAAAAGATCACAATTTTATAATTTAAAAGGGTTGTTTGGACTCCATGGATGAAAGGGATCCATGGATGAACATCTAACATACCTTAATTGATGGATTTCCTGAAGTTCTTTGTGAAGTCTTGTGGATTAACCTTGAATTTGAGAGCTAGGGTTCTTGATTGGGAGAGAATGCCTTTTGATTTGGGGGAAATTAATTAAAGAATAATTTTTAAAATATTTTAGGGCTTAAATATCACGCCTAGGCAGACTAAAATAATGGGGAAAGGACTGTTTCATCCCTGAACAAAATATTAATTTTTCATCGAATTTTACCGAAATAGGCACCTCGCGCGACGTGGAGCTATCGCACCGTGTCACTGAAAATTGACAATTGGGAACTGAGGGCTTGGCGTGACGTGGAGGAATCGCGATGCCCTTTTGATTCTAAAATTGACCCTTGGTGCAATGCGCCATTATCGTGATAGGACACTAGAAAATGACAATTGTAATTTTGGATGACGACGCGATGCAGTGGTTTTGTGGAGCTTCACTGGAAATTGACAATCGTCATTTATTTGGCTCCACGTGCACTAAGGTTTAAAATGACGGTGTTAAATGACTGAAACTTAAAATTTCCATAACTTCTCACCCGTTTATTGAATTTAGGCAAATTTTATATTGTTGGAAAGCTATTTCAATTTCCTACGCAATGGCAGGCTCTAAAATGGAAAATAATTAGTGTTTCATAAATTTTATATACAAATACTCATGTATTGGGACTTAAAATTCACTAAGTAAATGCGGGGTATTACAATATCTCCCCCTTGGGATCATTCATCCTCGAATGAGACTGGTTAATCTGAGGGAAAACTAATGAACTAAGCTTACACACTGAACATGCATATCTGATGGATGGAATGCATGACTAAATTGATTCATGAATACACGACTGACATGAACATGATGTGAAACTAAAAACTAGGCATGATAGAGGGAAATCTTAAAGAAGATTTGGTACCTTATACAGAATTTGGATTTTCATAGAAAAAATGAGGCTACTTAGTCTGCATATATGCCTTTGCTTCATAAGTGGCTCCCTCAGTGGACTGATTTTTCCAAAGAACTTTGACTAGTGGAACTTCTTTGTTCCTTAGTCTATGAACTTGATGATCAAGAATTTCGATTGGACCTTCCTCAAAGGAAAGACTATTCTGAATATCTACACTTTCTAAGGGAACAACTACAGCTGGATCACCAATACACTTTTTCAACAATGAGACATGGAACACTAGGTGTACTGAGGCTAAATCTGAAGGCAACTCAAGATCGTAATCTACCTTTCCAAAACAACTGAGAATTCTGAAGGGACCGACATATCGGGGACTGAGTTTCCCTTTCTTGCCGAATCTCTTCACTCCTTTCATGGGAGAGATTTCTATGTACATGAAGTCACCGACCTCAAACTCGAGATCCTTTCTGCTCATGTCTGCTTATGATTTCTGTCGGCTCTGGGCAGCCCTAAGCCTTTCTCTAATCAACTGAACCTTATCTAACACATCAAACACCAAGTCAGCCCTACTACTGCGGCCTCACCTACTTCTAACGAACTAATTGGAGATATACATATTCTACCATAAAAAGCCTCAAATGAAGCTATACGGATACTGGAATGATAATTGTTATTGTATGCGAATTCAATCAAAGGAAAGTGGTTAAGCATATCTTTTAGAGTTTGAATGGTCCTTTCTTCTTAACTGTTTTTGTGAGGGCGGAAGGCGGTACTGAGATGGACTTAGGTACCAAGACCCTGTTGAAATGTTTTCAAGAAATGAGAGATAAATTGGGTACCTCTGTCTAAGATGATAGATAAGGGAACACCACGCAACCTAACCCACTCTCTTCAATAGAGTTTGGCATAGTCCTTGGCTGAATAAAAGGTATGGTCTAGCAAGAAATGAGCTAATTTGATCATCCTGTCTATGATAACCCAAATAGAATCATGCTGATGACGGGTACGAGGCAAACCTGTCACAAAGTCTTTGTTCACTTCCTCCCATTTCCACATAGGAATATTGAACTCCTGCGTGGACCCACTAGGCTTCTAGTGTTCAATCTTAACTTGCTGGCATGTAGAGTACTTAGCCAAAAAATCTACAATATCCCTCCTCATCCCACTCCACCAATAGATTTTCCCCAAATTATTGTACATCTTAGTGGCCCCTGGATGAATAGAGTGACTCACACCATGCGCCTCTGCAAGAATTCGTTGCCTCAAGTCATCTACACCAGGCACACACAATCTACGCTGACAATGCAAAACACTATCTCCTCCTTAGGAGAAAATCTCCACCTTCTGATCTCTAACTGATTTTTTTAACTTAACTAGACTAGGATATCTATCCTGCTTTTTCTTTACCTCGAAAACCAGAGATGATTCGGTGCTACTCTGCACCAGCACACTACACTTTGCTGAGTCGACTAAGCGAACACCTAGTCAAGTAAGCTGATGAACTTTCGGAGCTAACTTCTTCTTACCATCCTCAACATGAGCGACACTACATATAGACAATCTATTGAGATCATCAACCACTACATTGGCCTTGCCCGGGTAATATAGAAAACTCATGTCATAATCCTTCAATAACTATAACCCCCTTCTCTGACGCAGATTCAAATCTTTCTGAAAGAACACATACTGAAGGCTTTTGTGATCAGTGAACACATCTACATGCACCCCATACAAGTAATGCCTCCAAATATTTAAGGCAAACACTACAACTGCTAACTCAAGATCATGAGTTGGATAATTCTTCTCATGGGGTTTAAGCTGTCTAGAGGCATAGGTTATGACCTTACCTCTCTACATAAGCACACCACCCAAACCTACTCTGGATGCATCACAATACATAACAATACATCTGAACTATCTGGTAGAGTTAAGACTGAGGCTGAGGTGAGTCGAGTCTTCAACTCCTGAAAACTCTTCTCGCGGGAATCTAACCACTGAAACTTAACTTTTTTCTAAGTCAATCTGGACATGGAGCATGCAATAAAAGAAAACCCATCAACAAACCGATGGTAAATATCTGATGGAGAGATGGGTCTAGGCCAATTTTTCTCCGTATTGGTCTTTTGAAGATCGAATCTAATGCCTTCATCGGAAATAATATGGCCAAGGAAAGCTACTGATCTTAGCTAGAATTCATACTTATTGAATTTAGCGAACAGTTGATGAGCTCTAAGAGTCTGAAGCACTACTCTGAGGTGGTCTGTATGCTTATTTTTGCTACAGGAGTAACGACCCGAAATCACCTCCCGGGATGTCACACAGTGCTTAAGGCTACAAGTAGCCCCAAGCTAACCCTTTGAGTCTGTTACTACTTATAATAACTCATTTCAAGATGAAATAAATAAAATACTGGCACTGTCATATCAAATGAAAGGAAATACGAAGAAAATACTTGGTCAAAATGACCACAATACTAGAAATCTCAACATAACAACCATCTGATAACTAGTCTGACAAAGCCTCTACTACTCCATGAACTAGAGAGCCATTGGGAAAGGTCCTCAACTGACTCAAACTGAACTAAAACCAATAACATAACTACTAAAAATACTGAAATGTCTGAAGATAGGTCCTCGAACCATGAGGACTCACCACTGTAGAGATGTATATCAAGGTACTCAAAAATCACTGACGAGGCTGGAACTAAGCACCTGAACCTACATTATAAGACAATATAGCACATAAACGTATATGCGGATTAGCACTTAGAAATATACTGAGTATATGAGGGTGTATGCATTTACATAAAACAATATCAATACTCTTTAATCAAATAATGCATGCAATTAGGAATGACTCATAAATCATGTAGAATGAAGCATGTAACACAAATCTCATGAGTCATTATACTTTAGCTTTAAAAATCTGTACTCTCCTTTTATTCTCATTACTCGTAGGCTGAAGGAAACTTTAAACAATACTTTCAACTCATGCATATATCTCATGGAGAGTAAAACTTCTTTAATGCTCAAGAACTTATAACTCTTTTGGACTCAAACACTTGGAACTCGGAACCGTATCACTTTGGTTTAAAAACTGATGATCAACTCTTATTAGTATAGAAAACTACTTCCTTCTTTGGAATACTCAAAAGCTATTTATTTACTTTAGAAAATATCTCATTTCAAGGGAGGTTTTCATAACCGACATAAACCATGTAAGCTACATGGAGTCTGGCGTCTTGTCCTCCTAAGGAAGAAACCTCACATTAGGAAGAGGCATCATTCTCTTGCCAGGGAGTATAAATTCAACTCAGTTATCACTTATCTCAGCCTTGGGCCCACTTATCTCGGCCTCAGGCCCAAAATCTCAATCCTACGATGGCATATAGTTTTGGGGTAAAAAACCATAGTAACTTACCCAACTCAGTGCTAAATACTACTCCCTTTAGTTTATCTTACTTATCTCATGGAAATCCACTTTAAAAATAATCTCATGGTTCAATAATGACCCAGTTGTAAAATCTGTAATCTCATGTAGTGAAGTGGATTTTAAAGCTCTCTGACTATTAGGTCAAAACTTTCTCAATGATCTCAAAATACTCAAATCATGGGTGCTTATAGCACAAAAGTTCATAAAACTAAAATCTCAAGTAGGGCTTAATGACCCATAATTCATTCTCAAGTTTAGATTCATCAAAATGCATACTAGATAGCATATAGATTCATAAATCATGTAGAAATCTGGAAGTTACAGAAATTTGTCTTAAAATATCAACATACTCATATACTTCAATTTCTAGAACTTTGAAACTCTTAAATTCTCAAGGATTAACAACATAGGGTATAACCCCAGCTTCAATTTTTTAAGAAAACATACAAAATCATGTATTTGACTTTTAATTCATGGGAAACATCAAGATATTACAATCAATAACAATGGGTGAAAAACCCTAATTCAATTTCATGTATAAATCTGATAAATTATAGAAAATTGTAGTTTAAAATAAGCCTTTAGGCACAGGGGTGAAAGGATTACCCTTGTTCAAAATCCCATATACCTTAGATTATAAAATTGGATGAAAAAGTTTTCTTTAAACTCTTCTTATTACTTTTGAGAGAGAGTTCTTTCAACCCTTTACTTGGGGAACTTTAATCTCAACTCAACTTGTAAATTCTATGGAGGATTCTTGAGGTTCTTGGATAAGGATTTTAGATTGTTCTTGAGAGAAAAACCCTAGCTCTCTTATGTTTAGATGATGAATGAAGCCATCTGCTTCATTTGGAATATATCTTATTGATAAAAGAGTAGGAAAAAACCAACAAACCCTTTTTAAAATAACTTAAAAAAACTGATTGAGTTGTGCGATGGCGGGATGCGATGGTCCGTCAGAGGCCCGACGGTCCGTCGGTCCTGAACTTTGAACCTGGTCCAGAAACTCACTTTATGTCTCCTTACAACGCTGGGGTACGATGGTCCATCACCAGTGTGACGGTCCATCATACCACTCTGTCGCACTTGGGCGATTCCACTGCTTTCTGGACAAAGGCTGTATCTTTCTACTCTGACATCGGATTTTGACAAAAAGGGTATCATTGGAAAGATAACTCAATTTCCCATACGATAGAAAGTTATCTTTAGGAAAATTCAACAAGGTTAAAACACTAATCACTTGGGAAGTCTCTTCTTAATCTTTTAGGGCCAGAATTACACTTCACTTAACATGCTCTAAGGCTTAGATTATGAGGGAACTTTGCGGGGTCTTACAATCTCCAAGTACTGCTTGAAAACTCGATTCATCAAGTCCATAAAGGTTGCTGGGGCATTTGTAAGACCAAAGGACATAACTAGAAATTTGAAGAGACCATACCGAGTTTGGAAAGTTATTTTTGGAATGTCACATTCCCTAATCCTAAGCGGATGATAACCTAATCTGAGGTCTATCTTGGAAAAGTAGCTATCACCCTAAAGTTGATCAAACAAGTCATCAATTCTAGGAAGTGGATATTTATTCTTGATTTTAACCTTGTTCAACTGACGGTAGTCAATACACATCCTAAGAGAATCATCTTTATTACACACAAATAGAATAGGTGTGCCCCATAAGGAGACGCTGGGCCTGATGAATCCCTTATCTAAGTGGTCTTTCAACTATTCTTTTAGGTCCTTGAGTTCAGCTGGAGACATTATATATTGTAGAATAGATATAGGCTGAGTATCTGGGTGAAGGTCTATTCTGAAGTTGATTTCCCTTTTGGGAGGAACTCCGAGAAGATCTTTAGGAAATACATCTGAGAATTCATTTACTACTGGACTGATTCAAGAGTTAAAGTTTTTGAGTTAGAGTCTTTAACTCGAACAAGATGGTAAATACACCCCTTCGATATCAATTTTCTGGCTCTAAGGTATGAGGTCAACTAACCCCTAAGAGCTATAGTACTACCCCTCCATTTAAGGACTGGTTCATTTAGGAACTATAAATGAACTATTCTGTTTCTACAGTCAATTGAGGTATAGCATGTTAGAGCCAATCCATGCCAATAATAACATCAAAATCTGTCATCTCTAACTCTACGAAATCAACTGAGGTAACTTTCTGAGATATTGTGACTGGACAGTTCCTGTATACCTGTCTAGCTACAATGAAAACACTTACTGGGGTAGACACTAAAAAGGGCTCTGCTAGTATTTCGGGACTGACTTCGAAGTTCACAGCTATATATGGAGTTACAAAAGAAAGAGAAGCTGTAGGGTCTATTAAAGCATAAATATATAAGTGAAAGGCCTGCAACGTACCAGTAACTATGTCAAGAGAATTTTCCTAATTTTGGAGGGACTAAAGAGCTTATAATTTATTTGGAAGCTGACCACTGGTAGTACTGGAAGCGGAACCCTGCTGAGCCAAGAGACCAGATGGAATTGACGACTGGTGGGACTGGCCCTGTTGGCGCACATCCCTACCCTTCTGAGCAACTACCCGACACTTCCAAATCTGAAGGTCTGGCTTGCCACACCCAAAGCACACATCACTACACGCTCTACACTTACCCTAATGGTGCCTACCATACTTCTAACATAAAGGATTAGTACGAGCACTGTTAACACTAACTTGAGACTTAGAGCCTGGTGCCCTATCCCTATTGTCATTTTTGAATTTGGGAACTAGGGCACTGGCTGAAGAGGGTGCTAGGGCTGAATACCTCAGATAAAACTAAGGACGGTTACAACCTTTTAACTTTGGCTAATTGAAATTAAAACTACCTATCCTAGCTCTCTTGTTTCCTCTCTCCCTCTCTTAATATTTTTCTCCTCAATCTGAGGAACATGAACCATCAGCCTAGACAAGTCCATCTCACTAATCAGCATTGCGGTCCTGCACTCTTTGACTATACTATTAGATATGCCAGACACAAACTTACTCATCTTGAACTTGTTATCAGCTACCACATGAGGAGCATACCTATCTTACTGAGTAAACTTGAGGGAATACTCCCTCGCACTCATGCTTCCTTGCCTCAAATTAATGAACTCTAACACTTTGGCCTCTCTCAACTCCAATGGGAAGAACCTGTCTAAGAAAGTTGTGACAAACTCTTCCCATTCTACAGGCCCTGCATCTACACCCCTATTAACCTTCCACTACTTAAACCAAGTATCGACTATATCTTGTAATTGATATGCAACCAACTCGACACTTTGACTAGACATCACCCCCATAGCATCCGTTACCTTCTAAACCATATCTAAGAATTTCTGTGGATCCTCTTTAAACATAGATCCCATGAACGAAAGAGGATTAATCCTGGTGAAATCCCAAATTCTATTTGCAGCATTATTGGCCACTGGATTGGCCAGAATAGCAGTTGGCCATTCATTTTGTGCTACTACTGAATTGGATAGAGTAGTAACGCAACTCTGAATTCTGCATGAGAGATATGCTCGTCCAGAGGATCTGCGTGGATGGGCTGAGGGGCTGGCAGAGTTCCAGTTCTTCTTCTTTTCTTCTTGGTAGGTATGTTCCATAAACAAAAAAAGGAAGTGGATTAGATATGGAGTTTAACTTGATCTCATGCTCACTCACATAACATGAATATTAAAAGAAGGGAAACTTTTTCCTAAATGCCTTGTAGCCTCTCATCCATAAGTGTGACGCGCTACACACCCATACATAAGACTCTACTCGACGTAGATTTCAGACTTTATAGGACACTTTAAAACCTTAGTCTCTGATACTAAGTTTGTAGAGACCCGAGACCGCCCCCTAATCGTCACACAGTGCTTACGGTCCCGAGGGACCATAAGCTAACCCATGAGGTGGTACTTGCTATGAGCACTGAATAATATAATCATAAATACAGAAGAATAACTGAAATTCTATAAGGTTTTAATAATGAAACGACTACTGAATTATGAATCTGGAATAATAATGAAATCTGAATAATCTAAGTAGCTAACCATAGTATTTAAAAAGCCTCTAAACTGAATACTATGAGTTGATGGAACAGGCCCCTAACTAACTCTAATAACTACTGAGCGAAAGACATGAAGTAATATAATCTGTCCTTGGATGATGAGGACTTACCCCTGCTACTGTACTACTAATGATCTGAGGGACTAAGTGTGATCTGGGAACTGAGCGTCAACACCTATGATATGATATATCATAGCACAAAAAAGAGGTATGAGATCAGTATTTTGAATATAATGGTATGTTAAATGAGGTAAGCTGATATGCATGGTTTCATGAATAAGAATAATAATAATAACTAACTGATTCTACATGTAAAAAATAAAGTACTGCGTAGAGAACATGAGATCTGTAGGCACTGAAAATATGGAGAAAACTATAAATACCAAGTATGCATGATAGTCTATATTACTGAAGATACGTGAAAATCTATGGATACTGGGATGTATGACTAAGCATATAACATGGACTGAGTAAAATTTGTAAACTGAAATACTAACAAAATACTGATATTTGTATGCTTTGGCCAAACAACTCTAAAACTTTATAACTGGCCTGAGACTGTAACTAAGACTATATCTGAGACTGTGGGAGGTATCATCTAATCGATATTCCCCAATTTGAGCTAATCGGGGTTCAACCAATAACCCCAGTTGGAAGGGTGTTAATACCATGCCACGGGTACTAACGTTGGCTATGTGGATCCACTAAACTAATATAATATCCAAAGGACTAAGAGTGTCAAGCCTGAACTGACGGGTGACCCCTATAAGATAGTCAAGCCTAATCTGACGGGTGACTTCTCATATCCTATGTTGTCTACATAGTTCTGGAATATAGGGATGGCTACTAGAAACTTTTCCTATCTAACGGGGAAGTCACCATCCCTGCACTCGCTCGGTGCTAAATCCTATTCCCAACTGAAAGACACTGAGATACTAGAGTGTTTTGAGTTGAATGACTTATATCTGACTATTCTGATAAAGCTCATAATATAATATGAAGACTATTCTGTAATGTATTGATACTAGACTAAGTAAGCAGCTATGGATTTCGGGTATTTAATACCCCCAGGACTCAAAAATAATAATAGTAAAATGACACTAAATCATGAAGGACAAAACATGAAGGCTTTTATTTAAATCAATCACTTTTGTAGGCTTTTTATCAAACACTTGTAGTTCATGGTTTAAAACAATCATAGGAATATCCTAAAACATATAAAAATAGCATGAATCCGACATAATATAGTTAAATTGAGGTCTTGTTCAATAAATAACAACATTAAAACATGGAGGATTAAATACTAACAATAATTTCATGGTAACATGGTATAGGATCATAGTTCATGGAGATTCATAGGTGAAATCATATTTTAAAACACAATAACTTAAAAAGATCACAATTTTATAATTTAAAAGGGTTTCTTGGACTCCATGGATGAAAGAGATCCATAGATGAAAATCTAACATACCTTAATTGATGGATTTCCTGAAGTTCTTAGTGAATTCTTTAGGATTGACCTTGAATTTGAGACCTAGGGTTCTTGATTGGGAGAGAATGCCTTATGCTTTGGGGGAAATTATAAGGTGAAAGAACCTTCTTTCATTTGAATTTCCTATTTCACTAGTCAACCTCTAACTTCACTCTCGAATCTGTGGCATTAATTAAAGAATGATTTTAAAAATATTTTAGATTTGCTATCTGCTACCACATAAGGGGAATATCTAGCTAACTGAGTAAATTTGAGGGAATACTCTTTCACTGTCATATTTCCCTATTTCAAATTAATAAACTCCAAAACCTTCGCTTCCCTCAACTCCAGTAGGAAGAACCTATCAAGGAAAGAAATAGCAAACTCCTCTCATTCTATGGACCCTGCATCAGTGGCCCTATCTTCCTTCCACTTCTTGACCATGAGTGAGCCAAATCCTACAACTGATATGCGGCCAACTCAGTACTCTCGCTAGTAATTACCCCCATAATATCTGTGACTTTCTGCACCAAATTAAGGAATTTCTGTGGGTCCTCATCTGACCTAGACCCAATGAATAATGGGGGATTCGTTCGGGTGAAGTGTCAAATTCTAGCTGAAGCAGTATTGGCCATTAGGTTGTCCTGGACAGCAACTGGACACTCATTTTGGGCTGCCACAGAATGAGCTAGAGTTGTGAAAGTTGCTCTGAATTTATCATGGGAAAAATGCTCATCCAAGGGATCTGGCTGGGTGGGCGGAGGTGCTGGATGATTCCCAGTCCTTCTTTTGTTAGTCCTTTTAGGAGGCATATTCTGTAAACTGAAGGAAGAAAAGAATTAGACTGAGAGTTTAACTTGAGCTCATGCTCACTCACATGATATAAATACTTAAAGAAGGGAACTTGTTCCTAAAATGCCTTATAGGCTCTTGTCCATAAGTGTGGTGTACTACACACCCATGCGCAACTTTCAGACTTCCTAGGACTCTATTGAACCTTAGGCTCTGATATTAAGTTTGTAACATCCCAAGTTTACACCCCGGATGTCACACGGTGCTCATAATCTCGAAGGACCACAAGCTAACCCATGACTGGTACCTGCTACAATAACTGAGTAATAATACTGTAATGATGTAAAAATTAGGCTGGAACTTCTATAAGGTTCATAACTGAAACCAAATATTGGTAAATAAATACTGAAAGCTGAGCATCTGTCTGAGATAAGCTAGTCTGAAAAGCCTCTAACTGTCTAAACATGGAGTTGATGGGACAAGTCCCCAACTAACTCTAACTACTGAAAAATAAACTAAAATAATAAAAAGATGACTATTTCCTTGAACTATGAGGACTCACCACTAAATCTGCTTGATAATCTGGGCTGCTAAGTACGGTCAGGAGCCCGTACATCTGAACCTATGATATAAGACATCATAGCACAAAAGAAATATAACACCCTGTACTTTTTCCTAGCTCAAATTCGCCCCAAAAATGTAAAAGACTTTCTTTAAAGATGAATACAATTTTATACGTGTGGTAAAATGAATAAGCTTTCCATTGATATAAAATTTGCCCAAATCCGACACCCGGGTGAAGAGTTAAAGCCATTTTAGTAAGATAGTGTACAACCAGTACTTTAGCACATTGTGGAGGCAGTCCAAATGACATTTGTCATTTTCTAGTGAGACAATGTGATACCATCGCATCGCGGTGATCTTTCAGGTCGCAAACAAGATGGAAACACGATTCTTCTACATCACGCCACCATGCAATTTCCCAGTGGCTTGGCACGATAGTGGCGCGTCGCGCCAGGGGTCCAAATTGAAAAAATTGGACAAAAACTTAAAGTTGCACCCATGATTAAAACAATCTTTCCCCATGATTTTAATTCATCTAGATATGGGATTTAATCCCTAAAAGTGTTTAAACCCTTCATTAATCACTTTTCTCCAAAAATCAAAAGATATTTTCTCTCAAGAAAACAAAGCCTAGCTCTCAAGAATCAAGGTCAATCCCAAGAATTTCTCAAGAAACTCAAATTAAGGTATGTTAGATGTTCATCCATGGATCCTTACCTTCTATGGAGCCAAAGAATCTCTTTTCAAAATACAAGATTTATGATTTATGATTTATGATTTCGATGTTTGAATTAGATTGAATTCATGTTCATGATGTTATTTGAGTTTTAATCCATGATTTAGATTACAAGTTCCATGAATTGATTCTAGTATGTGTTGAGTTACATGATATTCATGATAAACCCTTCAATTTGCAAGTTGATTGTTGTAACCATGTTAACCCTAAGTATTTATGATTTATTAAACCAAGTATGCTTCTTATGTGTTTGATAAATTATCTATGAGAATGAAATAATACCATTATTGAATGCTAACATGTATTTCCCGTCCATGTACAAGTTAATGCATTACAAGTGTTTGATGAAATGTCTCTATGAATGAATTATGACCAAGTGAACATTGTTATGTTATTCGAGGTGATGCTTTGCTTACTTTTCATGCTATCGAATCCTGGGGGAATTTAATACCCGCTAATTTAGTTGTTTACCTAAAGCCACTGTCAGTGATAGGATAGTATTTGTCATGTCATAATCAGTAGTACTCTCAGTCAGTTACAGAACTTAGGAAAACTCAGTAAATTCTGCATCAGCCTAGTCTATTTTAGTATGATCAGATCAATGTCTTTTAGTTGGGAGTAGGATTTAGGATCGAGTGAGCCTAGGGATGGGGTCTCACCCATTAGTTAGGATTGGGTCCCTAGAAGCAATCCCTAAGATTCAGAACTACGTATCCAGCATAGGTTATGAGATGTCACCCATTAGATAGGACTGACATACTCAAGGATCACCCGCTAGTTTAGGACTGATCTTAAGGGTCACCCACTAGTTAGGACTAACTCCACAGTAGTTGTCTTTACTCATGGCATGGTACTGACACCCTTCCAATTGGGGATACAGATTGGACCCCAACTCAGTTATTTTATTTTATTTAGGGCATGTCGGTTAGATGATTACCTCCTATAGTTTCAGTTTCAATCTTCAGTTTAGAAGTCAATTCAGCTCTAAAAAATTAAGGCTGTCAGACACAGTCAATCAGTATCAGTAATTCACAATACTGGCTGAATAACATGAATATAACTGAATGAGAGTACATATATATATGAAACTACTATAAATATTGATTTTTTTTCAATATAATACACATAACTACGTATACTGTAACTAAGATTATATTAACTCTAGGTACTGAGTTTTGATAACTGAATGATAGATATCTGAGTTCACTGATAGCTATATTACTGTTAGCTGGGTGATTGTTTCTGACAGTCCTAATGCTGTAGAACAAATTGAGTTCTATATTGAGCTGGGTGACTATTTCTAAAAGTCCTGGTGCTGTAGAACTGAACTGAGTTCTATACTGAGTCTGAAACTAAAACTGTAGGAGGTAATCATCTAATCAACGTTCCCCTCTTTGAATTGATTGGGTTCCAACTTGCAACCCCAGTTGGAAGGGTATCAGTATTGTGCCATGGGTAAAGACAAGTTGCTGATTCACCCTCATCTAGCATGTGCTCTGAATGAGAATGGTGGTACCTTTAACTGGTAGGTAAGATACCTCATCATCCATTAACTGGCAGGTTGATATCTCAACCTACGCTCGCCACGTAGTTCTGGAATGAAAGGACTTCTTCTAATTATTACACCCTCTACTAGCAGGTGAGTCCCCATCCTTGGGTTCACTCGGTGCTGAATCCTACTCCCAATTGAATAGACACTGGGTTGATTTCTGAACTATACTAGGTTGGACCGAACTATCACTGATCGTGCTAACTGACTAAACTGGACTAAGTTCACTGAGTTTTGTAACTAACTGAGTACTACTATACATGACATCATTGACTATTCTGTACCTACTGGAATTCTAAGTAAACAACAAGATTGTCGGTATTAGATACCCCCAGGAATTGACAACATGAAAAGTAAAGCATAACATGATCTTAAAAAGTATAACAAGGTCCACTTGTTCATAATTCATTCATAGAGACATTTTATCAAACACTTGTATGTCATAAACTTGTACATATGCTAGCATGTCATGATTTCACAATTTAATTCACATGGACATTCTATCAAACATATGGGGAGCACAACTTAATGCATATAATCATGCACAATATGTAAACATTGTAACTACAACACCCAAACTTGCTAATTCAAGGATTATAGCATGGGAATTACATAATTCAATATACATGCTATTTCAATTTCATGAAAACCATAATTAATCATGAATTGAAACTCAATTAAGGTCATGAACATGAATACAACCCAATTTCAAGCATGTAAATCATGAATCAATTATCTTGTAGTTTTAAAAATGGATTCTTGGACTATATGGGTGAAAGAAACCCATAGATGATCACCTAACATACCTTGATTGTTGATTTCGTGGATATTAGGGGGAGTTATTAAGGCTTGATCCTTGAAATTGATGAAGCTAGAGCTTGTTCTTGAGAGAATTTTGTGAAAAGGATGAGCAATTTTCTTATTTGGGGCTTTAATCCCATGTTATGGAGCTATTAGGTAAAGGAAAAATGTCTCATTAGCCTTTAAAAATGCGAAACAAAACTGTAGAATTTACTCGGACCAGACTGGTCAGGGCACTGTAGGCTCTGGAGCGCCACTCTAGGTAGGGCGCTGCAGGCTCTGGAGTGCTGCTCTGGGCTGGGTGTCGTGGGCTCATCGCCTCGAGCCACTATTTTAGAGTTTTAAATACACCCTTACGTTTGTCCAAAAATGTTAAAACTCACTTGAGATGTACTATTGACTTCCCCGATGATGAATCAACTCAAAAACTAACTTTCTAAGGTCAGAAAGGTCGTAAACAAATTCCTCAAAGTTTGAGGGCTTTAGAAATGACTAAGTCCTAACACTTAGCTAAAATTTTCAGTGGTGGGTGACTTCTAAGATAGTGTCATTCCTAAACTGGAAAGTGACATCTCATAATTCTATGCTGGATATGTAGTTCTGGAACTTAGGGACTGCTACTAAGGACTGAGTCCTAAGTGGCGGGTGATCCCCCATCCCTAGGTTCACTTGGTGATAAATCCTACTCCCAACTGAATTACACTGGTATTACTATTATGGGTCTAACATGATGGGGTACTGTACTGATGAGTGCTCAACATGAACATAATGTTCTAAATGTAGTAATAAAATCATGATCTGTCTGACTTATGACTTAAAAATAAAGACATGTATAAATAGATAGGTATCGGGTGTTCATAACCCTCCAGCATATAATGTTTACAAAAATACGGTAATAATATTTAAAACAGTGATATAAACTCATAGTTCAAAGACCCAAAATATAAGACATTTCAATGAATGAGTGAGAAACATGAATTTGATCATGGAAATGTGTTAAGCTTGAGAGGACAACATATTTACATGGTTTAATTCATAACTTGATGATTTAGCATGAAATCAATTGAACATGACATGAGTAATTGAAATTTTAAAACATAAAGTAACCTAATTTACATAGGAAGGCATGTTGACATGGCTTGAATTAAAATTTTTAAGAAGATATGGATTAAATTCATTATTTACATTTATAATTTCTCAAAAGAAGGTTAAAATCCATTCTTGAACCAAAATGGAATTTTTGGGACTCCAATGGTGAAAGTAACCCATTGATGAATACCCCACATACGTTAAAGTTCTTGGCTTGGTGAAGTAAACTTTACCTTTGAGACTTGGGAGATGATCTTAAGAAGAAACCCCAATCTTGTTCTTGAGAATGTAAATAGGGATTTTGTGTTTCTTAATTGATGGAAAAGAGAGGAAATATAACTCCCCTTGGGGTTAAATGTCCTGGATTGGGAGTTATAAGGGGGGAAAAGGACCAAAAAAAATACTTAGAAACTTTTTAGAAATCATTTGGAAGCTGTCCCGACATGTTTGGGTACGAATTGTATGTTCTGGGTATGGTTTGTACCTTGAGTCAACACCAGGAACCCAAATTTTGAACCCTACTGTTGTGGGTATGTCTCCTCCGGATGACTTGTATGGTTTGCTTACGAGTCATCATCAGGGGTCGTACCCTATTGGCTGTTTTGACAATGCTTTAGTAATTTGGCCATAATTTTTGACCCCAATATCGGATCAAGTCAAAATTAGTATAGTTGGAAATGTAATTCAATTATCTATCTATTGGTGGGTCATTATCTCATAAATTATTCGTAGAATAAAAGTTATGCTTGTTTGGAGATGATAATAGTTAGATACATCCTAAGAATTTAGTCGCTATAGTATATTTCGACTTGTCTATAAGTTTGGAGATATTTGAGGATTTAATACATGTCCAAGTAACTTATAAATCTATCAAAACATGAGGCTTGATTCTTGGACCCTTCACTAATCAGGATACGAGTCATATCTTATGACTTATAACAAGTGATACGACTAGCACTCATCCTCTCGTAACCTAGATAAAACTCATCTCACCTCACACTGACTTGGTTATGACTTACCGTGTACGACTCGTCTGATCACCTTACGACTTCCAAGGTTTAAGTCATACCTTAATATAATATCACCTATCACACAGTCATGGGTATAAGTTGAATATACGACATACGAGTTGAACATACGACTCATATGATGTCCATACGACTCAAAGGAATGAATCGTATGTTGTACAGTGACTTCAAAACATGGAGTATTAAAGTTTTTAAGATGGTCTATGGTATCTTTATATTTCAGAATTCCACTATTATTATATATGTATGGTCTAACTTTTCTTTAGAAGTCTCATCTTGGGAATTGTTGTCTTGTTTTATTCTTACTTATCAATTTTGGGTGATTGACATACTTATAAAGTCTTAGATGCGATGAGTGCCATCATGAACTTAGTTCTTGGATCGTCATAATAAATAGGGCTAAATAAAATTATCTAAGACCTCATAAAGAAAGGTCCAAGAATATCTATCTTAAGCTTTGGTTATGTCTAATTTAATCGCAATGTTACCTTCTTTATTTGGTTTAGCAATGCACTTTTTCATGAGCCAGCATCATATATACACATTTTTATTTTAGGCTAATAGCTTTATTATTAGACAAAGGATATGTGGTTGGACAAACCCCTAATACTTTTTCTCCCTTTTCAATATTTTTTTTTGATTCTATAAGATAGGGTCTTGTATTAGAAAATACTGTAAAGAAATCTCTATAATGTATATCAAGTTATCTTAATCGAATGTAGAACACAATAAAATACAATCTCTTACACTCTTACAATTTGAATGAAAAAAAACCTTGTTAGATATCCTATGTATAAAAATGAATGATCATAAAAATCAAGATCATAAAAGTAAAATCTCTTATATGTAGAAATGAATACCTTTTATGAGTTAAAATGAAGATCTCTTCTAGGTAAAAAAGAATTCTCCCCTTTTTCATTAATTTTTATTAATTTATCTATAAATGAATTCTCTAAGCTCACCTGTGTGTATATTAAATATATTTGAGATCTTTATACTAGTTTGGTTGTGAGCATTACATCCTCACATCACACTTACATTTATGAGTTATTGGTATTATTGTCGAAAAACTAAATTCGATGGAAATAAGATACTTTTTCAAAATCCTCTATCATAGTCCATGAGTCGTAGAGGAGATATAAATATTGAGATTGGGATTAATTATTAAGAAAGTATATGAGTTACGAACCCCCCATGTGTCCTACCTGGAAGCGCTAAGGCTCAGTAGGTGTATGCGGAGGTTATGCGATAACCTCAGACATATCACATCATCATTATCATCACCATGGAATGTCATATATTATGCATCTTCATTGTTGTGTTTTTGTGCTTAATTCAATTTATATCTATTTTGTTTCTTTTACACACTTATTTTCTTATTTAGAGTTGTTAGTGGAGATGGTATGAGCTATCTATTGGTTTTTAGCTTTGAAATTTGAGAAATAACAGAGAAAGATATGGAGAGAAAAAGATACTGTAATATTATTGTCAAAGGGAATTATATTACTAATAACTCAAAATATATATTTATAGCTAAATTTCTAATTAGAAATCAATTCAAATAAGGATAACTAATTCCTAATTCAAATAACAAAGGGATGACAAATTCCTAAGTCTAATACACATAGGATTCTAATAATTTAAAACTACTAAAATTATCTACTCCTACTATATTTCTGAGACATATCTTCAACACTCCTCCTTGGATCAGAAATTGTCTGGGCTTCGGCTGAATTTGACCTCTTGAATAAATCTATCCATTCATCTTTATTCTTGCACGGCTTATGTTCATCTTATATTGGATTAAATATGAAACTTTTGTCTCTTATGTTAACTTGTAAAATCTCATGATTAGAAGAATCAAAGATTCAACAATATTTGTCTTAAAATTGTAAGACCCCGCAAACTCCTAGTCATTTCAGTCCTATATAGCATGCCAAAAGAGGTCCCAGACTTAGAAAATTTTAGCTAAGTGTTAAGACTTAGTCAATGGCATTATTTATGATCTTTCCAGCCTTAGATTGGTGATTTTTAAGTTGATTCATGATCAGGGATGTCAATAGGTCATCTTGGGTGAGTTTTAGAATTTTTGGACATCGTTTGAGTCACGTTTGGTTGATTAAAATTGTAGGCCAATGCAATCTCGACACGTCACATTGGCTATCGCATTGACGTGGTGCGTCAGCCATCGTGCCGATACCATCCACGCGGTGTGTTGCCTGCCGCATAACTGGACATATTTTGCTCACTTAATTCTGACTTTCCAGGGGCAATTGGGTCCTTTTCCCCTCACCCAATTCATCCAAAACACGAAATTAAGCTTCTAAAAGGGCAAAATACATTCATTATTCACAAAATCCTCTTAATAAATAAACCATAGTTCATCAATCTCAAGATTAAGTTCCAATAAATCCCTAACAATCTTCACAAATTCGGTCACTCGGGTATGTTAGGTGTTCATCCTTAGGTTTCCTTCCACCCTTGGAGTTCAAGAACTTTTTTTAAACTACAAGATTTCAGTTTCATGACTTACATGCGCAAATTGGGTTGCATTCATGTTTGTGTTGTTGTATGGGTTTCAATTCAAGATTTAATTACAAGTTTAATTTCATGAACATAAGATAGAATGTATGTTGATTGATGTAATTCCCATGCCAAAACCCTTAAAATTGCAAGTTTAAGTTGTAATCATGATGCTTATGTATTGTTCATTAGAATGTGCATTAATTATACTCCCCAAGTGTTTGATAGAATGTCCATGTGAATTGAATAGTGTAATCATGACATATTACCGTGTGTTCTCATTCATGTACAAGTTCATGACCTCTAAGTGTTTGACAAAATATCTTAGTGATTGAATTATAAGCAATTGACTATTGCTATTATTTCAAGATTGGCTATGTTTTATCTATTATGCTATCGAGTCCTAGGGGTATTTATTATTTGAAATCTAGATATTTACTTAGTTCCAGTAGTTATAGACTATTCCCAGTAAAGTTCAAAAATAGTAGTGCTCAGTCAGTTAACACAACTCAGTGAACTCAGTCCAGTACAGTCAGTCAACACGATTAGTGTCATTTCAGTCAAGCCTAGTACAGTCTAGTGATCAATTCAGTGTCAATTCAGTTGGGACTAGGATTCATCACCGAGAAAACCTAGGGATGGGGGTAATCCTGCCAGCAGATGGTTTGACACTTAGTAGCAGTCCCTGCATTACAGAACTACGTAGCCAGCATAGGGTAACTTATCCACTTGCAAGACTAGGGTTGATGCAATCACACATATACTTTATGAGTCTTCCTACCAAATTAGGGTTGACCCAACACTGTTAGTATCCCGCGGTAAGGTGCTAAAACCCTTCCAACTGAGGTCATGAATTGGACCCTAAATTAGTATATGTCGGGGTATATTTGTTAGATGAATACTCACATAGTTACAGTTTCTGTCTCAGCATTCAGTAAAGAACTCAGATAGATCTACAGAACCATGGATATCAGTTAACAGTTACTCAGCTATCAGAATTCATCACTCAATTTTAGTATAATCTCAAATACATGATGTGTATATATATGTGCAGTATAGCATGTTCACTATGTTCAGTGGTTACAGTTTTGCATGTACTCTCATCTAATTACTTCATGATATTCGTTCAGTCAGTTATCAGCTAATACATATGAACCCATGTATATCAGCCTTACCTCACTTAGCATACTAGTACATTTCACGTACTGACACATACTCTTTTTTGGCGCGATGATGTCTTATATCATAGGTTCGGATGCTCAGGTTCCTGACCATATTTAGCAGCTCAGGCTATCAGCAGCAATTATAGTGGTGAGTCATCATATTTTAAGGATAGATTTTACTTATTTCATCATTTTGAGCAGTTCAATAGTTATTTCAGTCGGAGTTAGTTAGGGGTTTGTCTCATCAACTCTACATTCAGACAGTTAGAGGCTTTCAGACTAGCATAGAAAGTTATTCAGTTTCCAAATATTATTATCAATTATACTTAGTATTTTTTTAACTATTTTGAGAACATTATAACATTTTCAGATTTCTTTTGCATATATATTTCATTATTATATTTAGTGCTCACAGCAGGTACCAGTCATGGGTTAGCTTGTGGTCCTTCAGATTCGTAAGCATCGTGTGATGCCTAGGGTGAAGTCTCGGGGTGTTACAAACTTGGTATCAAAGCCTAAGGTTCTAAAGAGTCCTAGGGAGTCTGGAAGCCACGTCAAGTAGAGTCTTATGCATGGGTGTGTAGCATGCCACACTTATGGACAAGAGTCTATGAGTCATTTTAGGAAAAAATTACCTCTATTCAGTGTTCATATCATGCGAGTGAGCATGAGCTCAAGTTAAACTCTCTATTTAATCCAACTTTTCCTTTTATTTACAGAACATGCCTCCCAAAAAGACCAACAAAAGAAGAACTGGAAACCAGCCAACACCTTCGCCCATCCAGGAAGATCCCCTGAATAAGAATATCTCCCTCACAAAATTCAGAACAGCTATCACCACTCTAGCTCATTCTGTAGTAGTCTAGAATGAATGCCCAACTGCATTCAAGCCAACCTAGTTTCCAATACTACTACAGCTAGAATTCAGGACTTCACCTAAATGAACCCTCCTTAATTTTTAGGGTCTAAGTCTAAAGAGGACACACAGGAATTCCTAGACATGGTGTAGAAGGTAACAGACATTATAGGGGTAATCTGTAGTGAGAGGATGAGTTAGCTGCCTAAATTCAAAAATGCTAATAAGGATAGGGCGCTAGGCTCTAAATCTTAGAGTAGTGTGAACAGTGTTCGAACAAATCCTCTTTGTCAAAAATATAATAGAAATCATTAGGGTGTCTGCAGGGCTGGCAGCGACGTGTGTTTTAGGTGTGGTATGCCAGGTCATAAAATCTAAGATGTCCTCAGGTGGGATTACAGAGTTAGCATAACATCCCCCAGTTTAGTCCGGTCGCCCATCTCAATAGGGTACCACTTCCAATGCCACAAGTGGGTAAAGCCCAAACTGGCTCTATGCACTTCAGTCCCAATAGGATCAGGAAAGTTCTCCTAATATTGTTATTGGTATGTTACAAGTTTACCATTTATATGTTTATGCTTTGCTAGATCCAGGAGCTTCTTTATCTTTTGTAACTCCTTATAAAGTTGTCAACTTCGGAGTCAGTCTCGAAATCCTAACAGAGCCTTTCTCAGTCTCTACCCCAGTGGGTAAGTCTATCATAGCCCGGTGGATATACAGGAACTGTCCAGTTATGGTGTCTCAGAAAGTTACTTCTGCAGACTTACTAGAGTTAGAGATGACGGATTTTAATGTCATTATCGGCATGGATTGGATCCATTCATGCTATGCCTTAGTTTATTATAGAAACAAAGTTGTATATTTTTAGTTCTCAAAAGAACCTATCCTAGAATAGAGGGGTAGTACCACAACGCTTAAGGGTTAACTTATTTCATATCTTTGAGGGAGAAAAATGATATCCAAGGGGTGTGTCTATCATTTAGTGTAAGTCAAATACTCTAGTTAAGAGATTCCTAATCTTGAGTCAGTTTTAGTCACAAGTGAATTTCAAGATGGGTTTCCCGAAGATCTCCTCAAAATTTCTCCCTAAAGGGAAATTGACTTCGAAATAGACCTTCTTCCTAATACTCAACCCATCTTTATTCTGCCTTATACAATGGCTCCAGCTGAACTTAAAGATTTGAAAGAACAGTTAAAGGACTGCTTAGACAAAGGGTTCATTATGCCCAATGTATACCCTTGGGGTGCACCAGTTCTATGCATGCAAAAGAAAAATGGTTCTCTTAGAATGTGTATAGACTACCGTCAGTTGAAAAAAGTTATAGTCAAGAATAAGTACCCACTTCCTAGAATCGATGACTTGTTTGATCAACTTCAGGGTGCCAGTTACTTTTCTAAGATAGACCTCATATCAGACTATCATCAGCTCCGAGTCAAAGAATGTGATATTCCGAAAAAAGCTTTCAGAACCTGGTATAATCACTTTGAGTTTCTTGTCATGTCATTTGGTCTTATCAATGCCCCAGTAGCTTTCATAGAATTGATGAACCGCGTGTTCAAGAAGTACTTAGACATGTTTATCATAGTCTTTATCGATAACATTCTTGTCTACTTTCACCATAAATATGATCACGCAGACCACCTTGGAGTAGAATTACCGACTCTCAGAGAATATCAGTTGTTTGCCAAATTCAGGAAATGCAAATTTTGGCTAAGACTTTTCTTGGTCATATTATTTCTGGTGATGGCATTAGAGTTGATCCTCAAAAGACTAAAGCAGTGAGAAACTGGACCAAACCTATCTCTCCATCATATATCAAGAGTTTCTTTGGTTTGGCTAGCTATTACCGATGGTTTATTGAAGGTTTTTCATCTATTATGTCCCCATGTCCAAATTAACTCTAAATAAAGTTCAATTTCAGTTGTCAGATTCTTGTGAGAAGAGTTTTCAGGAGTTGAATACTCGACTCACTATAGCCCCAATTTTGACTTTACCCAACCGTTCGAATGGATTTGTTATATATTATGATGCTTCCAGAGTTGGTCTGTGGTGTGTTTTGATATAGGAGGGTAAGGTTGTGGCCTATGCCTCTAGACAGCTTAAGCCTCATGAAAAGAATTATCCCACCCATGATCTTGAATTACAAGTTGTTGTTTTTGCCTTAATGATTAGGAGGCACTATTTGTATAAGGTGCATGTTGATGTATTCACAAACCACAAAATCCTGTAGTATGCATTTTCTCAGAAAGACCTGAACTTGCATCAGAGAAAGTGGTTAGAGTTGTTGAAGGAATATGACATGAGTGTTCTGTATCATCTCGGCAAGGCCAATGTAGTGGTAGATGCCCTCAGTAGGTTGTCCATGGGTAGTATTTCTCATGTTAAGGATGGTAAGAAGAAGTTAGTTCAGGAAGTTCATTAGCTTGCCAGACTAGGTATCCGTCTGGTTGATTCATCTGAGGGTAGTGTATTGGTGCAGAGTAGTTCACAATTTTCTTTAGTTTCTGAGGTAAAATAAATTAGGACAGGGATCCCAGTTTAGTTAAGTTGAAAGGGTCAGTCAGAGACAAAAAAGTAGAGGTTTTCTCCCAAGAGTGAGATGGTGTGTTACATTGCCAGGGTAGGCTATATGTGGATGGCGTGAGATAGCAAATTCTTGATGAAGCAGATGGTGCACGTTACTCTATTCATCCAGGGGCATTGTAGAGTTTGTGGCTAAGTGCTCCATTTATCAGCAGGTTAAGATTGAACATCAGAAGCCTAGTGGGTCTATGTAGGATTTTAGTATTTCCACTTGGAAGTGGAAAGAAGTGAACATGGATTTTGTGATGAGTTTACCTCGTAATCGTCATCATCATGATTTGATTTGGGTCATTGTGGATAGGATGACTAAATTAGCCCATTTCTTACCAGTTCATATCTCTTTTTCAGCCAAGGACTATGCCAGGCTCTATAGTAGAGAGTTATTTAGGCTACACGGTGTCCTATTGTCCATTATTTCAAATAGAGGTATGCAGTTTACCTCTCACTTTTAAAAAGCCTTGTAAAAGGGTCTTGGTACCCAAGTCCATCTCAGTACAACCTTTCACCCTCATACATATGGTCAAGCAGGAAGGACCATTCAGACTTTAGAAGATATGTTAAGAGTGTGTGTTGTTGATTTTAAGGGTAGTTGGGATGACCACTTACCTTTGATTAAGTTTGCTTATAATAACAGCTATCATTCCAGTATTCAAATGGCTCCGTTTGAGGCTCTTTATGAGAGAAGATGTAGATCTACCATTGGTTGGTTTGAGGTAGGTGAGGCCACGGTAGTGGGGCCTAACTTGGTGTTTGATGCCTTAGATAAAGTACAGTAATCAGGGAGAGGCTTAAACTAGCCCAGAGCCGATAGAAATCTTATGCAGAAGTGATAAGGAAAGATCTTGAATTTGAGATTGGTGATTATGTGTATTTAAAAATCTCTCCCATGAAAGGGGTAAAGAGATTTGGTAAGATAGGGAAGCTTAGTCCCCAATATGTTGGTCCTTATAGGATTCGGAGTCATTTCGGTAAGGTAGCTTATGAGCTTGATTTACCTACATACTTAGCATCAGTGCATCCAGTGTTCCATGTCTCCTTGCTAAAAAAGTGCATAGGTGACCCAGCTGTTGTAGTCCATATAGAGAGTGTAGATGTTCAGAATAGTCTCTATTATGAGGGAGTCCCAGTTGAAATCCTTGATGATCAGATTTTCAGAATAAGGAACAAAGGAATTTCTTTGGTCAAAGTTCTTTGGCGGAATCAGTCCATTGAGGGAGCTACTTGGGAAGCAGAGGCATACATGCGAACCAAGTATCCTCACCTCTTCTTTGCAAACTCAGACTTAACATAAGGTAATAGCCTACCTTAGATTTACTATATTCCGTACTCAGTTATAGTTGCATAACATTCTCATATCATTCATGAAATAGATCAGTCATATGTCATGTCTCCAGAATTCAGTGATGCTTCGGTTATGCATGTCAGTGTAAGTACAGTTCCTCGGTTCCTCTCAATTTAGTCAGACTCTTTGGAGGATGAATATTCCCAAGGAGGTGATATTGTAAGACCCCACAAAGTCTTAGTCATTTCTATCCTATATAGCATGCAAAAAGAGATCCCAAACTTAGAAAATTTTAGCTAAGTGTTGACACTTAGTCTCATTTTTGGCCTCTATATTTCAATGGCATCATTTACGATCTTTCCGACCTTAGATTTTTAATTTTTAAGTAGATTCATGATCAGGGATGTCAATAGGTAATCTTGAGTGAGTTTCAAAATTTTGAACATCATTTGAGTTGTGTTTGGGTGACCAAAATAGCAAGCCAATGCAATCTCAACGTGTCATGTTGGCTATGGCATTGACAGCATCAACACTGTGCGTCGATCATCACGTCGACACCATCGATGTGGCACGGTGCCTACTGCATCACTAGGCACATTTTGCTAACTTAATTTTGACTTTACAAGGACAATTAGGTCCTTTTCCCCTTACCCAATTAAGCCAAAACACGAAATTAATCTTCCGAAGGGGCAAGATACATTCATTATTCCCAAAATCCTCTCAATAAATAAACCCTAGTTCATCAAGCACATGATTAAGTTCTAAGAAATCTCCAACAATCTTCATGAATTTCGTCACTCAGGTATGTTAGGTGTTCATCCTTGGGTTTCCTTCCACCCTTAGAGTTCAATCCTTTTTAAAACTACAAGTTTTCAGTTTCATGATTTACATGCGTAAATTGGGTTGTATTAATGTTTCTGTTATTATATTGGTTTCAATTCAAGATTTAATTATAAGTTTCCTGAACATCAGATAGCATGTATTTGATTGATGTAATTCCCATGCCAAAACCCTTAAAATTGCAAGTTTTAGTTTTAGTCATGATGTTTATGTGTTCTTCATTATCATGTGCATTGATTATGCTCCCCAAGTGTTTGATAGAATGTCCATGTGAATTTAATAGTATAATCATGATGTTTTAGCATGTGTTCTCATCCATGTACAAGTTCATGACCTCCAAGTATTTGACAAAATGTCTCAGTGATTGAATTGTGAACAATTGACTATTGTTATGCTTTCAAAATTGGCTATGTTTTATTTAATATGCTATCGAGTCCTGGGGGTATTTATTACCCTAAATCTAGCTATTTACTTAGTTACAGTAGTTATAGACTTGTCCCAGTAAAGGTCAAGAATAGTAGTGCTCAGTTAGTTAACAGAACTCAGTAAAATCAGTCCAGTACAGTTAGTTAACACGATCAGTGTTAGATCAGTTAAGCCTAATACAGTCTAGTGATCAGTTCAGTGTCAATTTAGTTGGGCGTAGGATTCAGCACCGAGCGAACCCAGGGATGGGGGCATTCCTGCTAGCAGAGGGTTTGACCCTTAGTAGCAGTCCCTGCATTACAGAACTACGTAGCCAGCGTAGGGTAACTCGTCCTCCTGCCAAACTAAGGTTGACACAATTATATATACTTCATGAGTCTTCCTGCTAGATTAAGATTGAGACAATATTATTAGTATCCCGTGGCAAGGTACTAACACCCTTCCAACTGGGGTAACAAGTTAGACCCCAAATCAGTCTATATCAGGGTATGTCTCTTAGATGAACACTCCCACAGTTACAATTTTAGTCTCAGTATTCAGTAAAAAACTCAAAAAGTTCTACAGAACCATGACTACCAGTTATCAGTTACTCAGCTATCAGAATTCAGCACTCAATTTCAATATAATCTCATATACATAATGTATATCTATATGCATAGTATAACATGTTCAGTATATTCAGTGGTTACAATTTTGCATGCACTCTCATTCAGTTACTTCATGATGTTCATTCAGCCAGTTATCAACTCATGCATATGAATCCATATACATCATCCTTACCTCACTTAGCATACCAGTATATTCCACATACTGACGCATACTCTTTCTTTGTGCTATAATAACTCATACCATAGGTTCAGATACTTAGGTTCCTGACCGTATTTAGCCGCTCAGATTTTCTAGAAAATGTCGTTTTCACAAAATTGACCCCTGAAACCCGAAATCACAATTTTCTAAATCAAAGTCGAAATGAGATTTAAAAGCTGTAAAATCACACCAAATATGCTAACACACTAATATTGGCATTCTGGATCTGCTGGCGAAGTCGAATTTTCCATCCGAGGTCGTTTCTATCAAATGTGGGTCCCACACCCTTATTTCCAATTTTTCAACTTTTTGATCAATAGGTCGAAATAAGCTCGGGTGCACGAGACCCGAACCAAAGGTCTATCCAACCTAAAATTAATATTCCGAAGCTACTGGCGCAGTCCGTTTGGTCATCCGTCATACGGATCAAAATATATACACATTACTCCAAAATAAGGCTCTCGAAGCCATAAAAAACCACAATATTTCATAAATGATACCAAAATACATCAAAAATCATGTCAATCACTCCCACACCCCAGAAATACCATAATGTAATAATGGGGAGGGGTAAAATAGTCAAATCACACAAAATCACAAATTTCACATATTTCATCAAAATTTCATGTCTTTACATCATCCACTACTAAAAATCTAGTTCGTCCTCAAACTAAGGCAAGGAAATACCTGAATCAATGAAAAGATGGGGATAGGAACTATGCATATTAGACTCAATCTCCCAAGTAGCCACATCTACAAGTCAAAGTTGCCACTGGACCTGAACCACAAGGATCACTTTAGAGCGCAACTGCCTAACATCCCTAGCCAAAATGGAAACTGGCTCCTCAACAAAGGACAACCGCTCATCTAACTGAACTGACTCCCAATGAATGACATGAGACTCATCAAGAATATAGCAATGAAGCATAAAAAATGAAAATTGGATGAACAACTGATAGATCAAGGGGCAAAGCCAACTCATAAGCCACATCACTAATAGTCTGAAGAATCTAAAATGGAACAATATACCTGGGGCTAAGCTTGACCCTCTTCCCAAGCCTCATCACACCCTTCATGGGTGAAACTCGAAGAAAAATGTGATCACCAATACTAAATCTCAAGGCACGAAGTCTATGATCAACATAACACTTCTGCAAACTCTGAGCCGCTCTAAGTCTATCTTGAAAGACTCAGACTCTATCCAAAGACTCACGAAAAAAGTACGCACCTCGAGGTCTCACCTCTGAAACATCGAACCAGCCTATAGAAGAGCGACAATACCTACCACATAACGCCCCAAAAAGAGTTATTTCAATACTAGAATGGTAACTATTACTATATACAAATTCTGCTAGAGCAAATTGTTGCTCCCACTGGACACCAAAAACCATCATGCACGTGCGGAGCATACTCTAAAACCAGGATAGTCCGTTCTGACTAGCCATCAGTTTGGGGTTGAAATATGGTACTGAGATCCACACAAAAAAATCTTCCAAAAGTGAGATGTGAACACAAAACCCCAATCTTAAATAATTGATACCAACTCACCATGCAAACGCATAATCTCACGAATGAAGATATGGGCTAACCTCTCAACACTGAATGAGACCTGAACCGGAATAAATTAAGCTGACTTGGTCAAATAATCCATGATGACCCAAACACTGTCAGAACCATGAAATGTACTAGGCAAACCAATCACAAAGTCCATAGTGATGCATTCCCACTTACACTCAAGAATGGGTAACCTCTGTAGCAAACCACCAAGTCTCATATGCTCGACCTTCACCAGCTGACAACATAGGCAACGAGCCACAAAATCTGCTATATCTTACCTCATACCACCCCACCAGTAGTGTTGTCTTAAAT
Source organism: Capsicum annuum (assembly GCF_002878395.1). Classification (NCBI taxonomy): domain Eukaryota; kingdom Viridiplantae; phylum Streptophyta; class Magnoliopsida; order Solanales; family Solanaceae; genus Capsicum; species Capsicum annuum. The sequence continues at coordinate 184,962,097 of NC_061114.1, forward strand.
CATGATACATCTTAGTCATAACTAGATGAATGGAATAATCAGGAACAATGGGCCTCCTCCAAGATCAACCTAATCCAATCACCACTCTCGGCACACAAACTCAGCCCCTAATCTTCAAAACTGCATCTGAATTAAGTGAGGCTTCCTTAGAATCTCCACTTAACATCTTATCCCAAATCAACCTCAACCCAACATCATCAACCTGATGAGCTCGAATCTGCTCCATCAAAGAAGGTCTAGCATCCACAAGTGCCAAAGCACGCCCTAGTATCGAAATATCAAGCCTAACCATCAGATTAGCTAAAGACTGAACCTCCTAGGCCAACGGTCTCTCCTGAGTCAAAAGATGCACCAAGCTACCCATGCTAGCCGACTTCTAGCTCAAAGCATCCACAACCACATTAGCCTTGCCCCGATGGTAGAGAGTAGTCAAGTCATAATCCTTAAGCAAATCAAGCCAATGGTGCTTCCTCCTAAGAAGATCTCACTAATAAAGAAGTACCAAAGGCTACGATGATCTGATAAGATCTCACAATGGAATCCATACAAGTAGTGCCTCTAAAACTTCAAGGAAAACACAACTGCGCACAGCTCCAAATCATGGATAGGATAAATCCTCTCATGAGGCTTTAATCTTGACGAGATGCATACACAATTACCTTGCACTCCTGCATCAACACAGCACCTAACCCAATACATGAAGCATCACAAAAGACAATAAAGCCAACGCTCTCCTTGGGCAAAGCTAGTATAGGAGATGAAGTCGATAAATTCTTAAGCTTTCAAAAATCTGCCTCATAAATATTAGACCACTGAAAAGAAATCTTCTTCTGGGTCAACTTGGTCAATGGAGCTGCAATGGAAGAGAAACCCTCAACAAAACACTAATAATACTCGACCAAGCCAATAAAACTCAGAATCTCAGTGGGCGAAGTAGGTCTAGCCCAATCACGAACCGCTGCAACCTTAGCTGGATCAACCATAATACCTTTTTTAGTCACCACATGACCGAAAAAGAAATAGACTCCAACCAAAACTCGCACTTAGAGAATTTAGCATACAACTTCTCATCCCTCAATCTCTAAAGCGCAATCCACAAATGCTCCTCATCCTCAACCTCACTCTTGGAATAAACCAATATATCATCTATAAATACCATAATAGAGGAGTCAAGATATGGTCAAAATGTCTGGTTCATCAACTCTATGAACACGGTAGGGGCATGGGTCAACCCAAAAGACATGACCAAGAACTCATAATGATCATATCGAGTTCAAAAAGCTATTTTTGGAATATCCAAAGCTCTAATCCTCAACTGGTGAAAACTAAACCGTAAATCAATCTTTAGAAACACCGCAACACCCTAAAGCTGATCAAATAAATCATCACTGTGAGTAAGAGGATACCTATTATTAACCATCACCTTATTCAACTACCGATAGTCAATACACATCCCCATAGACCCATCCTTTTCCTTTACAGACAAGACAGACGCACCCCAAGGTAAAACACTAGGTCGAATAAATTCCTTATCCAACAACTCCTATAACTGATCCTTCAGTTCCTTAAACTCGGTTGAGGCCATCCTATAAGGAGGAAATAGAAATAGACTTGGTGCCCAGCTCAACATCAATAATAAAATCAATACTCGATCCAAAGGCATACTAGGCAAGTCTATAAGGAACACATCCATAAACTCACAAACAACACAAACAGAATCCAAGAAAGGAGGTGACACAACATTGGTGTCATGAATATGGGACAAGTAAGATAAACAACCCCTCTCAACCAATTTACGAGCCTAAATATAAGATATAACCCTCTTAGGACCCGAATTAAGTGTACCCTTTCCAAGCTATCCTTATCACACCAACTAAAGCTAAAGTCACAGTCTTAGCAAAATGATCTAAGAAAACATGATAAGAAGCCAACTAACCTATACCCAAAATAATACCAAAATCGACCATATCTAACACGAGCAAGTCTACCAAAGTCTTACGCCCGACAAAAGTCACAACACAAGATTAGGACATCTGATCCACCACTAAAGATTCACCTACCGAGGTAGATACACAAATAGGAATGGCAGAAGGCTCACTAACAAAATCAAAACCCAAAGAAAAATACACAGACACATAAGAGAAAGTTGATTCAGGATCAAATAATATAGATGTAGGTTTGAAACAAATAAGGAAGTTGCCTGTAATCACAACATCAAAAGCCTTTGCCCCAAGTCTAGATGGTATAGCCTAACACAGTCCACGACTACAAACTAGATGAGTAGCCCCACAATCACTACTACAGCCTCCACTATCTCTACTTCTCGCACCTTTGATAAAAATTCTACCTTCCACTGCTGAAAAAGAAGTAGCTCTAAACACACGACGAGAACAGTCCTTGGCCACATGTCCAATCTCATCACACACATAGCAACCTCTACGACCAATCTCAATAAGAGAAAGTACAACTGAGCTCGAACAACCATCCTGAATAGCTGAACAAGAAGATCCACCAGATGAACTCTATAAGATCACCTGCACTCTATAAAATCACTTGCACTGGCCTACCATGGTATTCACAAGAACCTTTAAAATTTCTACCTTATTAGGCTGACACCTGAACTCATCAAAATGTCGTGCCTCCATGAGATGCACTAAGAATATCCTCTGTCACCTTAACATAATCCATAATACTCTTAAAAGAACCATCAAGCACAACCACCTGAGATGTAGCCAACTGAATAGAGACAACCAAACCTTTCATAAAATTTTGAATCTTCTTAAACACATATCTGGATAGGGCGTGGAAGCATGCCTTATACTCAACAACTATCATGGAGCCCTACTCCATATGATCAAAATCATCCTACATACAATTTCTCAAACAAAAAGGCACAAATCTCTCCAGAAAGGCATCAACAAACTGATCCCATGACAACTCAGGAGCATTAATAAGCTTACAACCAACAAATGATATCGAATAATCTCTCATTGTGTCTCTCAACTAATAAGAGGAATAAGCAACTTCATTCGTGTAGAAAGAGTGAAATATAACTCAGAATACAGGGTGTGAAAGAATTAGCACGATAAGGAATAAAATAAGAGAAGTTTTCTAAAGACGTCCTATAGCCTCTCGAAGATAGATATGAATGTCTACGTATTGATCCGCAAGACTCTATTAGATATTCCATTCTTACACTATTGAGACCAATGAAACTTGGCTGCTCTGATACCAATTTGTTACGACCCAAAAATAAGGGTCATGATGGCACTTGTCGCGGCATACCTTGACAAGTAAGCCTATCATCCAAACTGATATGAATAGAGAAAAGGACATAAATACCCCAAGGTAAGGCTTATAGAATAAAGCCGAACCACATAAATAATCATAATAATGCGGAAAGAACTTATCCAAAATACCAATCATGCCCAAAACCTGGTATCAATAGTGTAAGAACTACTAATACAATCCAAGAGTCAAATACATCAGAAAAATAACCATAAAAGAATAATAACTGTCTCCAAATACTAATAAAGACATAAATAGTATAGAAAGATAGAGGTGAACTTCGGATACATGAATTTCCAACCGCTACCTTGAAAGCTCCAACAATCGCCCAAATCAAGTAACGCACTCGAGCTAGGACCTGCACCGAAAGAGCGCAGTAGGCATGAGTACGGTCAACTTGTGCTTAGTAGGTATCATAGGCCGACCAAGCAAAGTGGTAAATAAAGCATACAAAATATACACTAAGGGCACGTCACCTGCAATCAGAAAATGTCCCACAGTGGTAGCCCACACCACTTGCACTAATAGTTCTAGTATATCTCACATATATTACAAAAACACACTAAGATATGAAACACAAGTATACATTATGTCACATATAATAGGACAAGAGAGAATATGTAGATACAAGATTATCAAATACTAGAAAAAGAAAGTAAGACAAACACATAGATGACAAGTCAATAAGGCAATACAACACAACATAAACATAATAAAGTAAGTGCAATGTTTATGATAATAATGATGATGATCATGATGAGGCACGAGGTTGTCGCACAACCTCCGGGATCGTTGCACAATCCCCATATACACCTACGGAGCTAAAGCTTCCCAACGTAAGACCCATGGGGGGTTCGTCAATCCATATAAAATCCACATATCTCATATCTCCTTTCTGGCATATCCCTTGAAAAGGGTTTCATAAGGTGTTACAATATTTTTAAAAAGGTGTTGCCAGTGTTTCTCAGATGTTGCCACAGTGGTACCAATGTTTCATGAATGAGTATGATATAAAGATGTAATGCTCAAAACCCATCACAATAAGTATTTCCACAATCAACCACGTGATATATTTCCACAACCAACCATAATGATACATTTCCACAACCACATGAGCTAATATTCACTCGTTATTTTCATTTGATCCATGAATTTCTACATGTCTTATATGACAATAAAGTATGAATATAATCGCAATACACCAATGGTATGACATTAAATAATACAATACAACTGTTCACATGTATTCAAGGCTATCAATATCACATAGGACCCCACACGGTCAAACATATCACATATTATTTTAATTTCGGCAATTATATCACATATAGGCCCCACACGGGCACAACACGTTGATAGCCATTTTTCATGATTAGTTCCCACCCTTAAAATGCATTTTGCACCATCATTTACTACCCAGTCCAGTCTGAAGAGTTAAGTCATAACCTACCTCGAAAGCCAAAATCGGTCCGCTACACTTGAACCCGCAACTTTACCTTTTAAGAATAATCCTGAACTTTACTAGAAATATCAAATATGAAATATACGCGTCAAAACAAAACCAACGACACCCATATTGACTGCTTTTGGTTCGAAGTCAAAACGGACCCCAAAAATGGATTTTCAAAAAAGAAGGGCAAAATTGGAAATTTACTTCAAAAACATGTTTTCTATATTTTTAGGACCCTGCAGCTGAAAATCCAAGTTAATTCGAGTAAAAAACGAGGTTCAAATCAAAGAAAACCCATTTTTGAGCTTTACCGGGTAAAATATTTGAAATCCGGGTTGAAATCCAGAATCAAAGTTGTTTTGAGGGTTAAATTGATGAAAAACTAGTAATTATAAGATAAAAGTATTATTCAAGTGAAAATGAGTGAAATTTGGGTTTAAAATCATGCCCTAAGATTTTTGGAGTTTTGAGAAATTTATCAATAAATTACTAAGAAAAGAGATGAAGTCTTACCTTAAATCCGTAACAAAACCAAGAAAAAGATGTTAATCTAGCTTTCCAAGCTCTCACAAACTTCACTTTTAAGCTCCCAACTATTTAGGGTTTAACTCCCAAGAGGCAAGTGAAAATGAGCAAAATAGGTCAAAAAATGTTATTTATTAGTGCAGAAATCTGCACTGGTGTCTAAAACAAAAAAGCTATTTTTTTAAACTCAATACGGACTTCAACGGGGTGTCCGAAATTTGTTCGGAGTCTGATTTATGCAAACAAACTATGCAACCGCACTAAATTCGACATTCTGGATACGATATTGATACCAGATTTTCCAAAAAATGTCATTTTCACAAAATTAACCCCCGAAACCCAAAATCATAATTTTCTAAATCGAGGGTCAAAATGCGATTTAAAAGCTGTAAAATCATACCAAATATGCCAACACACTAAAATTGACATTCCAAATCTGCTGGCGAAGTTAGATTTTCCATCCGAGCGGATTTTCGATCAAATGTGGGTCCCACACCCATATTTCTAATTTTTCAACTTTCCGATCAATAGGTCAAAATGAGCTCGTGTGCACCGAGACCCGAACCAATGGTCTACCTAGCCTAAAATCGATATTTCGGAGCTACTGGCGCATTCCATTTGGTCATCCATCGCACGAATCAAAATAAGGCTCTCGAAGTCATCAAAAAAAAAATTGATGGGTTCGTCCAATAACATACCCTTCACCTGATATAGATAGCTATCATCCCTAACTATCAATTTGTCCAAGTCACCCCCAGTCAATTCAATCAAGACGTCTTCATCAACTCCACGAGCATATCAAGAGTTCGAGCTTTGGTCGCCCCCAATTCATGCTGGTTTACACCCTTAGTCGAGCGGCAGATCGCTCGTCACCACTCTTCATCGGATCAGGGTGCATTGCTTGCAAGTTCTTACTATACTTTCTTATTTACTCCAACACAAGCAACAACTTTTGATGATTCAAAGTTAGAATTTCTTACTTAGGTTTACTGAGGACAAGTTGGAAATATTAATTATTACAGCTAAATAAAATAAAATTTAACTTTCTTTTGAAATTCGTCAAAAATTAAGATCTTGTATCCTCTTATCTTAAAAAAGAAGAAGATATTTTCAATTCTTTTATATACTAGTTTTTCGACACGTGCATTGCACGTGCATACCAAGTGATATAATATATAATTTTGTAAAAATAAGATCAATAATGTTATGAAGACAAAACTTTGAATAGATATGTATACGTGAAAGAATACAACATAAATTTGTACTTATACAATAATAGTACTTTTGGGAAAGCAAAACACACAAGTCAGGCTCTTCTCGATACAAGAACATCCTTATACTATACGATTGAAAATATGAAAAAATATATGAAATAGGTATCAAAAGAACGTCTTTTCAATAGAGATGCTAAAATTTCAATGGTGGATCCAGGATTTTAAAATCGTGGGTGCTCCTTTAGCTATCAATCACAAAATATAAGTACAAATTTAACACTCATACTAAAAACGACAATTGTGTTTGAACACAAAACAACAATAACTATTATCTTTGATAACGGAAATTGAAAATTTTTTTTTTAGAAAAAGTTAGCAAAAGGGAGAATGAGACAAAAATGAACAATCGGCATGCGAAAAAAAATGTAAGTGAATAATAAATAAGAAGAGAAAGTTTGTTTTAAAATAAAACAACGTGCTAAATAGCAATCTAATCCTGATACTAAACAAAAACAACCAACTTTAAGCACCAAGCTAAAACTACTGCACCAACCACAATATATATTGTCTGGATGCTTATTGTTTGTATAAGGTTTATTTTAAAAAAAAAAACGTGCTAAGTAGAATCAAACTTTGGTACTAAACAAAAACAACCAATCTTAAACCACTACACCAACCATAGTATCTATTGTCTGGAGGCTCGCTGTTAGTATAAATTAATTTTAAAATAAAACATCATGCAAAGTAGGAATCAAACTCTCATATTAGAAAAAAAAAAAAACCTTAAGCACCAATCTAAAACTATTGCACCAATCACAGTATCTATTGTCTGAGTATACATTATTTGTATTTATACCATTCCTGTTTATTTCTATATTAATATATATAGTTTGGTACGAAGTTACTGAGTGCTCGAGCACCCAAAAAGCTGTGTATGGATTCGCCCCTATAAAAAATAGATGTTAGTAGGAAGTCTCAAAATTTTGGTTAGAAAAATACTTCCAATTTTTTTTATACAATCTCCTCCCTATCAAAATTTATATAACGGAGAGTTATAAAAATGTTGATGTGCATGCTTCTCCTTTTTTTGATATTTTTTATTATTCTTTTGAATTTTCCTCTTTTTTATTCATTAATAAATAATTAATTTCATTAATCAACTCTTCACCTTCCATTATAATTATCTTCTTTATTGGATATTTTAATAAATGATAGAAATGAAGGGCAATGACAATTAGCATGACCTGCAGTTATCACAGAGTTAAGATTTTTTCATTAAGTTCTCCATTTATTCATTATTTTTTATCAATTCATCTATAAATATAGCACAAAAAAAGAGTACAGACAAAGTAATATGTCATCTTTGGTCAAAAAAATATATTTATCCTTTTATCTCATTTTTGTTTAACAATTTTTCTTATTTTTTTCATCATTCTACAAAAATGAATATGTCAATTACACTTCTTCATTTATTCATATTCTTCAATAAAAAAACTTATTAACTTTATTTCCGTTACTCCTTGTAACGATTATTTTTTTGATAAAATATGTTTAAGTTGTGATTTTGTGTGATTTAGCTATTTTATCCCTACAAGTAGTTACATTGTGGTATTTCTAGGGTGTGGTGGTGATTGACATTCTTTTCGATCCATTTTGATATCATTTGTGCTATATTATTATTTTTGGTGGCTTCGAGAGCCTTATTATAGACCTATGTAGTTATCTTTTGATTCGTGCGATGGATGGATGAACAGACTGCGCCAGCAACTCCAAAATATTAATCTTAGGCTATTTAGACCTTTAGTTTGGGTCCCAATGCACTTGATCTTATTTCAACCTGTTGGTTAGAGAATTGGAAAGGGTGTAGGAGCCATATTTGGTCAAAACAAACTCGGATGGAAAATCTGACTTCACCAACACGTTTGAAACATAGATTTTAGGGTGTTAACATATTTGTTTGGATTTTATGTCTTTTAAATTTCATTTCGACCCTTGATTTGGGAAATTATGATTTCGAATTTCGGGGGTTAACTCTATGAAAATGATATTTTCTCAAAAATTTGATATCGCCGTTGAGTCTTGAGCGTCGAACTTGGTGTGATTACATAGTTTGCTTTCATATATTATACTTCAAACAAATCTCGGGCACCCCATCGAAGTTCCTTTGGACTTAAAAAAATTTGTTGCAAAAAAATCTCACTACAAAAAATACATCAAATTGCGAGGGGATTTTTTGCGGGGTTATCTTAATCTCCGTAAAATTATATAAAATGCGGGGATTAAAAAACCTCCGCTAAAATTTGTAAAGTTGCGGAGGTTTTCGATCCCCGCTATTAATTGTGGGGGTTTTAAACCCCTGCTAAAATAACTCATAGACTTAAATAAAAAATATATAAATTTGCGGGAGTTTTAAACCCCCGCTATAAGAAAAATAGCGCTAAACCATTTATTTTCCCTCTCAATCACTTTATCAAATGTTGTGGCAGCTTTCAAATTGAAGCGTTCACTCTCAGTTGACCACCATTTTCCTCGAACTCGAATACCATTTCCCTCTAGGTCGACCACAATTTCCCTCTAACTCAACCTCCATTTCCCTCTAAGTCAACCCATTTGCCTGAAACCATAAGTAGTCATCAAAGTAAATTAATGGAGCTGTAAGTAAATAAGTGAAAAAATCAACTACAAAGGTATTTATTATTCTTTTGCTACAAAGATTTGTACATTTTCATAATTATGGCAGTTAATGAATAATCATATTGAATGTTCTTCATAAAAATTGGAGAATTGCAAGAAATTGGTTGTTGAAATCGGAAAATTCGGTGTCATATTTGAAGGGGTTGAGTTAGGGTTACAGAAATTAGGAAAATCTATAGAGGAAATTGAATATTCTTCATAAAAATTGGGGAATTTCAAGAAGTCTAGCTTCTGATGAAGCAATTTCATCTTATGAAATTATAATTGCATTGAGGGAACATATCTTGCTATTTCTTAGTTTGATTGTCCATCTTCTCTAATTGCATGCATAATTTCTTCCTCCTTTTATTTAGGATAAAAGTGATGCAGTAATATTTTATACCTATATTGTATAATTTCAATTTGAGAACCATCATATTGCAGGAACAGACATTTTCTAGCTTGTTTGTCTCATATATATGTTTTTTGTTGTAAGATTTAGGTCTAATGGTATTTGTTTGTGCTTTCTCTGGTGAGGAATACTCAGATGCTCAAGGAGAAGGGATTTCTATCAGAACTTAACCTCCAAATAGAGAATATTGTCTGCTCACTGGATAAGGAACCTCAAGGAGCAGTATCTGCAGTTGCCACCATTCTCAGGGAAAAAGGGCAAAGTGTTGATTTGGTTTTGGAGAACAAGCCACTTAAGTAGTACATTACAATCTTATAGATTCAGTAGTTGTTTGTTGATGTAGCTGCTTGCATCTTCGTTATGTCTTTGTTGTTTCACTTTAAAGCTCATATTTTTAATTTTTCGTTACTTTTCAAGGGTGTTCAAGCGGGCAGCACATATAAACGCACGCAGATTGATTTTGGTCAGAAAGGATAAATGGCAAAAGGGCATGGTCAATGGTAAGACTCTTTCAACAGGTGAGCAATTGGAGATAAAACTCGATGAACTGAAGTAATGGAGTCTTGGTGTATGAAATAGCTTTCTTGCCATTCTTTTTATAATGATGCTGAGTTGCTTATTTAGCTAGTTTTTTTTAGTGATGTTGAGTTCCTTATTTTCTACACTTTGCCCAATCCTCTTCACTCAAACCCAATTAGTTATAATTGAAGATCATTTTTCCACTATATGCGTTAAGATTCAAAACTTATCATTGCACAAGATCGTGAATGAGTTCTTTTTACTTGGTGTTGAAGGACTGTCCTATTTCCTACTTGTAAACTTAATCCATGACTTTTTGGTTATGCTATTGAGTAGTAGTGCATTTGTTTTTTCATGTATGTAAAGTTAGTCGAGTTGTGCGAAAGTTGACCCAGACATCACAATTATCTGATAGCGTGATTTTTCATAAGATATGTTGTTATGTATGTTCTCTATTAGGGTTCAATAATTTATTTATTTCCTATTACGTTCACTTTTCTTCTTCATGAAATCTTATAGGTGATATTTAACATATTCATCAAATTCTTCAATGAATAGATCTTGGATTGGAATACCAAGAAACACACCAGAGTATTTACTTGGTTTGAATCAGTTTCTACATTCTGCATTTACCAGTGGAGCTATAGGAGATAAAATAAAGTGTTCATGTCCTTTATGTGGTTTTAAAAAGTGGAAAACAAGAAATATGGTGTTTCACCATTTGATGAACAAGGATTTTCCTAAACATTAAGTCACTTGGGTTATGCATGGGGAATTAAATGTTTTGCCTAATTCCAGAAACATAAAGGTCATTCAAGATGCGCCACCTTTTGTAAATCCTATTGACTTGTTGATTAATGAAGCATTCGGGGGTTTAAGGCATGAGGGTGTAAATACAGGTCCATCACAAGTAGCGGGCGAAGAAGAAACTTTGCATGATTTGTCTGATTCAAATAACAAAGATTATTTTGAATTGCTTAAAGAGGGAAGTAAAGATCTGTATGAAGGATCCAAGTACTCAAAGTTGGAATTTTTATTAAAGCTTTATCACATAAAGTGCTTGTCTGGGTTAAGTGATAAGGGGATGACTATGGTGCTAGCTCTACTCAAGGATGCATTTAAATTTGCAAAGATCCCTATATCTTTTTATGAGGCTAAGAAAATCATTAACAAGTTGTGTCTTGATTATATCAAGATAGATGTTTGTCCAAATGATTGCATGTTGTACTAGGAAGATGATATTAATGCAGAATCATGTAAGCATTGTCACACTTCTAGATGGAAGCTCGAGAAGGATAGCAATCTTAATTATGTTCCTAGTACAAGTAAGAAACAAAAGAAGAAGCAAAAGAAGCCTGCCAAAGTTTTGCGCTACTTTTTATTAAAATCAAGATTACAAATATTGTTTATGTGCTAAAAAATTGCAGAGCATATGAGATGCATGCAGAGGATGATAACAAAGATGGGATCTTAAGGCACCCTCGAGATAGTGAAGCATACAAAAATCAGATTTGCCGGTATCTACATCACAAGGTACTGAATCAGCATGTCTGCCAACAAATCTGCCTCCATCAATTCAGCATGCACCTCAACCATCTCGACCAGTTTACTCAGCATCCCATTCAAATCCTATGGATTAGGACACACCACATCCGAGTCCGATAGTTTGTCTTGAATCACAACCATCCCTGTCAGTTCACTTGACATCACATCCATCTCCGGTTGGTCGGGACTCATCACAACCATCTCGATCAGTTCACTCTACATCATATCTGGGTCTGGCAAATCAGGATTCATCACAGTCATCTCGATCATTTCATTCTACATCACATTTGGATCCAACAAATGAGGACTCGTCACAAGCAGCTCCAACAGATCAGGCTGCACCCAAAAAAATCCTACACGTGAATCAAATACGCATTGGGTCGTAGACGCAATAGGTAAATACTTCTGACTATTAATACATATTCAACAAACCTTTCTAATCCAATGTAATATTTCTCATAACTTCAACTAATCTCTTTTCTTATTACAGATTCAAGAAATAATGTCAAAAAAATCAAAGTAAAAGCTAAGGAAGTGCTGAATTTAACAGGTGAAGAACGTATCGTGGTTAAGTTTGATATTTATGATGAACCATTTGGTGAAGAACGCAGCCTACTTTCGCGCTTTTGTGAAATTTTAGCATGTGATTGCTCTTTATTTCCAATCAACTTTGAAAAATGATTGAATTCACCAGTGACCTACTTCAATCGCATCTTCGATCATATTATAAAGGTATAAGCTCTAAATTCTGATGACTAGACCACCGCTTATTATTTTTAGAGACTGACAACTATTTTTTATTTTTTTATTTGAATTTTATATTTGCATGTAATAGAAAAGCTAACCAAGATTTTCATTTTGAAGCCCAAATTCTTATTTGACGTACAAGAAATAGTTGCTCGACGACATATTTCTTTATCTATTGGAAAAAAGTGGGCTGAAAATAAGCTTAACATGTGGAATGAAGTTGATGATCCACTTAAAAGTAAAGCTCAAATTATGGATAAGGTGCTGGACGGGATTCCACCAGATCAGTGGATTTCTTTTATTGAATACAATTTTAAAGAATCAACAAAGATATTTACGTAAATGTATTTATTTATAGTCATATATTTATTTTTTTCTAATTGATATTAAAATATATTTTTATAAGAAAATACGTCAAAGGAATCGTGAAAATCGAATAAACAGACAATTTCTCACACTGGTGGCTTCAAAGCCAATGCTACAAGAAGGGCTGAAATGGTGAGTGAATGAACCTCAAATGTAATATTCCTAAATAGTAAATTATTTTGATTATGTTTTTTAATTTATAGATGGTCGAGACTGGATAGTGGCCTTGACGAGCACAAATGTACATTGCTACTCATAAGAATCAAGATGGAGCATATGTTAATGACGCGGCAAAAGAAATATGTGTGAGTTTTACTTATGTTCCGTAGACTCTTATTGGGCAATCAACCACAGTATGTAAAATGAATTTCTATTATTAATTTATTTTGACAACAAATTTTCTATATGTAAGAAAAAATTGAGTCAGCTTTGAGCTAAAGCACCACAGATGAGTCTCAAATTTCACCAAATGATGCCGTTGGTAAGGTGCTAGGGCAAGAACACTTTGGAAGGGTAAGATTTTTAGGATTAGGAGTTGTTCCTAATAGAGTTTTTCAATAAGTTAGACCTCGTTTTGGTGGTACAAGTGCATCAAGTAGTGGAGGTTCTTGTTCGTTCTAATGTCGAGAAAACTACAAGTAAATACTGAGTGCTTTGAAGGCATATATGATAATGAAAGAAGGAACGATACCAGAACAATTTGTGGGGCTCTTTGATTCTCCTTCAATGGTTTCTCCCACAAAAGTAAGTAAAGTTCTGTTTACTTATTTTTATCTTGGTGTTTGATTTCAGTCTACTCATTCATCTTCAGATTTAAAATATTCTTTGTGTTAGAGCTTGCAATTTTATTTATACTTCCAGTAAACATCAAAATCAACTTGTTTTTACTGTTAATCCTCCTATAACATGGCATTGGCTTCTCAGCATTGTGGGAGCACTATAAGCTTATTAATGAACTAACAAAAACTAATGGGATGTTTTTCCATTATCATAGCGCCAAGAAGTTACAAATCTTAGGTTTGGTTAGTTACAGTAGAACGTTAGTAGGTAGTGGAGTCTTGTTTTTTGAATGTTGTACGTGTTTGTCATCGTACTAGCCATATTCTTATCGTTCTTGTTTCTAATGTCTATCATCTTCGGTTGTTTATTGTTTCAATTGTCACGCTATTTTGTTGTCATTATTGTTCCTTTCTTGTAGGTTATGGTTGTTTTCCTTATTAATTTCACTGCTTTCTTCTGCTTTTACTTGGATTTGTGGCACTTGAGCCTGGGGTATTTTGGGTTTTTTTAATTACTGGGCATCAGAATGTTCATAAAATTATAATAAGTAAAGGATCTGCCTTTGCCGTGAATCACTGTGAACAAAAAAGTAGAATGCACCAAAGTAGAATGCTAATTACCAGCTTTTTCTATTGCATTCTATCACATACAAAATTTATTCCTAATGCCACCTCCCGATGTTTCATTAGGAAGAACATAGAGATACAAATTCTCCTTTTCTGAAAGTAAATACAGAACAATCCACAAAGTCCTCAAGTAAGAACATCCAAAAGATAGATATACTGTCATAAAACCATGACAACTGATTGATATAGAGTTCACAATTGATGTGGAACCGAGGTCGGAATTAACATCTTTACTAATTGGGTAATTTAGGAATCAAATGGTCAATCTGAGGGTAACTCTTTTGATGCAAAATTATTTTTCCTAATCAACCTCACTCTACATAAATTGTAGGCTTTAAATGATTGAATGTTCCATAAACTGCATGCTTTAAATGATTGAATGTTCCCTAACTCTCCCTCCGTCCCAATTATATGACACCTTTTGACTGGACATGAATTTAAAAAATAAGGGAAGAAGTCGTTATGTTTATCAGTTGCCCTTATTAAACTCACTCTACATTTATCATGATGTTTTTAGTTGTTTTTAGTTGTACGAACATATAAATGTTTTATAATAAGGACTGAAAGTTTATCTGATTGATTTTAATACTTTGCATTTTTATGTAGCCAAGTGATGCGTCCAGTGGACCCATTTCGCCCATGGATGCAAGGAGACCACGTGATGATTCTGATCCTAATGACGGTCATTGATTTCATTGCAAATTGTCTTGGATATTCAATTATGTCTTGGATGTACTTAATATTTAAATTTGATTTTGAAGATACTACTTAATTTTGAAAAATTGGAGTTTGAAGATGTTAATGTTGAATATTTAATTTTAAAGTTTACTGTTTAACGTACTTTTGACATATTTTTCAATTACTATATTTAATTATTTATGTTGTGTTAATGATATATGAATTGAACAAATATTGGATTGTAGATTATTTCTAAAGGTACAGTTAAAATCGAGCTAAAATTAGAATCTATAATTAGTAATTGAAATTAATTGGCCACATTAAATTTATTTTTTTTTAAAAAGAAAAAAATAGCAGAGGTTTTAAACCACCGTAACTTGTAACATTAATTAAAAAAAAATACAAATAGCGGAGGTTTAAAACCGCCGCAACTTGTAAATAAAAACCGCTGCAAATTATTTGTGGTGGTCAGAAAAAAACTGCCGCAACTTGATTGTGACGGCTCATATTATGGGGGTTTTGGGCACCCCCGGAAATGAAATTTGCGGGGGGTTTAAAAACCCCACAAAATGTAAAATTAACCCCCGCAATTTGATGCATTTTTTGTAGTGTCTGCACTATAAAATAGCCCCTTTTGGCTCATTTTGCTCATTCTTTCATCTTTCCTCTTGAGAGTTAAACCCTAAAATAGTGTGAGAGCTTAAAAGTGAAGTTTGTGAGAGCTTGGGAAGCTAGATTAGCATCTATTTCTTGATTCTATTATGGATTTAAAGTGAGATTTCATTTTTTCTTACTCTAATTCCTTGATTAATTTTTTAAAAATTCAAAAATCTTAGGGCTTAATTTTAAACCCCAATTTTGCTCTTTTTTCATTTGAATAATGTTTTAATTTTATAATTACTAGTTTTTCATCAATTTAACCTTCAAAATATCTTCGATTCTTGATTTTAACACGGATTTTAAAAATTTTACTCGATAAAGCTCAAAATGAGTGAACCTCGTTTTGACTCGATTTAACTTGAATTTTCGGTTGTAGATTCCTAAAGATATGGAAAACATGTTTTTGAAGTAAAATTATAATTTTGCCCTTCTTTTTTTAAAATTCATTTCGAGGGTTCGTTTTGACCCCAAATCCAAAGTAGCCAATATGAATATCGTTAGCTTTGTTTTGACGCATAGATTCTATATTTCTTGATTTTATTTTATTTCAAGATCATTCGTGAGAAGTAGGACTTTGTGGTTGAAGTGCTGCAGACCGATTCTGGTATTCTAGGTAGGTTATGACTTCACTCTTTCAGACTGGGTTGAGTAGTAAATATTGGTACAAAATGAATATTAAGGGTAGGAACTAATCATGAAATATGGCTCTCCATATGTTGTACCCGTATGTGATGTAATTGTTGAATCTGAGATATCCTGTGATATGTGTGACCGTGCGGGGTCTTATGTGATGTTGATAGACTGAATACATGTGAATAATTATATTGTGCTGTTAGAAATACCTATTCTGGTGCCTTTGTCTTATTGTGATATATGTGTGTGTGTATGTGTGTGTATATATATATATATATATATATATTTGTGGGCATATAAATTATGTGGAAAATTCATGAATAGTGGAAATAATGAATGGATGTTGGCTCACGTGGTATACTTGATTTGTGTCTTATGTTATGTATATGCTTTGAAAATACTGAAAATATTAAAATACTGAAAACATTAAAAATACTAAAGATACGGAGGTTGTGTGCTAACCCTAAGGCTGTATGCCAATCTCATGCATTCTTATCATCATCATCATTATCATGTATCTATTTGTTCTATATCTTGACTTGTTAATGTCTAATCGTTCTATCTTCCTTTATTTGTACTCGATGATCTTGATTACACATGCTCCTCTTTCATTCTACTTGTATGTAATATTGTGTGTATTTGTATCCCTATTTGGTCTGTTGTTGTATTATTATGTGTGGATATTGTAGAACTGTTAGTGTAAGTAGTGTGGGCTACCGTTATGGAACATTTTCTGATTGCAGGTGACGTGCCCTTAGTGTATATTTTGTATGTTTTATTTACTACTTTGTTTGATCGGCCTATGATATCTACTGAGTACAATTGGGTCGTACTCACACCTATTCCACCTTTTTGGTGCAGGTCCTAGCTCGAGTGCGCCTTCAGATTTACTTAAGGTGGCGGTTGGACATTCATGTGTCCGGAGTTCATCTCTATCTTTCTATAGTAGTTATGTCTTTATTTGTATTCAAAGACAAATGTTGAACCTGTATGGGTATTTCTGATGTATTGACTCATGGTTGTATTAGTAGTTCTTATACTATTGACACCAAGTTTTAGGAGTTATGGTTGCATTGTTGATTATATTCTTTTTGCATTTATCATACTTGTGTGATTCGGCTTCGTTCCAGAAGCCTTACCTTGGGGTATTTTTGTCTTTTCCCCTTTGGGTATCAATTTGGGTGATAAACTTACTTGTCAAGGTACTCTGCGACAAGTGTCATCATGACCATTGGTTTTGGGTCATGACACTTCCATGACTTTTGATAATCATAACTCCTAAATTATATTAATAATCATGTTATTGAAATCATTTGATATTTCATATTATTGTCTAATAAATTGAGGCATTCTAACCTTCTCTCCTCCATCGTCAAAATTATTGCTAAATATTTCATTATATATTGTTTAGAATTAGAATTTACATTGTTTGAATTTTCATTTATTCTTTCTTAAAAAAAATCATTTATACGCCTTCTAAAATGTCAAATAATTGAGATGATGATGCTGTATAGGAGGAAAGCAGTGTTCGAACAAAATTGAGAGATGATTCAATTCTAAGAGGGTGGGAAAGTGGTCGAGATTTGCTAAAGAAGAGAAATTGGATATGGAGATTAGGATATTTGGCCCTTTGTTATTCTTTATGATATTTGTCTTCTAATTTAAATATTGTGGATGCTTCATAGTTCTTGATGTCATATTGCCTTTCATGTATTAATCTTTCTATTAGTTGTCTGATTTATTTATTTTAAACGCTTAAATTATTTATCATATCTATATCATGATCCATACTATAAATACATATCTCACAATCTAAATAAAAGAACATATATATATATAGAGAGATGATTTATGTATGGTCTTTTGATATCCATTTTGTCACTTTATAAATATATTAAAGGCAGGCTATAAGAGGTGAAATGACATATTCTTTAGCCAATGATTCATACTTATTTGTTTTCTCCTTTTCCTTTTTTATCAAATAACGGATGAAGATGAAACACTGTTGATTAATTTTAGAATGAATAACAAACTTATTATTAGAGAAAGACCTAAAGCCAAAAGCCAATTAATGGTCATAACATATACTTCAATGCAGTAATAATGAGAAAAATAATTATTTGCCTCAGTCTTATAATTTTCCTCTATATATAAAAGAAGCTTGAGCCTCGATGTCCTTTCATACTTCCTCCGTTTCGTTTTAGTTGATCCTCTTTTTAAAAATATTTGTTTCAATTTAGTTATTCTTTTAATAAAATCAAGAGAATTTTATTATGTTCTTCTAATATTATCCTTAACATTATATGATTAAACAAAGCATCTTTATTCAAATTCATATTTTCAATGCATAATTAATAGGATTATTTTAGTAAAATAAATCTATTAAATAATTTTTTAAAAAGTGTGACAAGTCAATAAGGATCAGATAAAACGAAATGGAGGGACTACATTGCACACACATCTTATCTTTTCATTTGGCTAAT
Organism: Capsicum annuum; assembly: GCF_002878395.1. Classification (NCBI taxonomy): domain Eukaryota; kingdom Viridiplantae; phylum Streptophyta; class Magnoliopsida; order Solanales; family Solanaceae; genus Capsicum; species Capsicum annuum. The sequence continues at coordinate 184,980,696 of NC_061114.1, forward strand.
TTCATTCATAGAGTATCTATGTATAAGTTTGACTTTCTGCTTTTGGATCTTTCGATTTTTCTTTTCTCATTTCATTAAAAAATCATTAATTTTTTTCTACAAATTCATGAGAGAGCATGAGCGAAATCAAAGAAGAGGAGAAATTGATTTCTACTTCAGAAAATGTAACATGGCCACTAATTCGTAGATTACACCCCATTAAATTAGCTTCGTTGCCATCATGTGTCAAAATAATTGAGTTAGGTTGGTTTTGTAATGTTCATTATATGTAATTTAGTATGCTACTTGAATAACAATTTTTTGCACAGATATCTCTTTTCATAAAGTTTATTACTATTATTATTATTATTATGTTAATTGAATAACATTTGATAGCTCCTCTTATATGAAGTATTTTTTTCTTATTTTCTTACGTTAATCAATTGGCTTTACTTTATTTTCTTCTACGATTTTATTTGTTACATCTTTGGAATGAACTAATTAATTGGATATTTTTCCCTCTTTAATGGTCGTTTGATTCACGCGATACAGAAAATAATCATGAAATAAAATTTTAAATTAGCTTTATTCCATATTTGGTATGAAGTATTAACTAATTTCGAACATTCTCCTTATTATCGGATACCTATATTGTACAATAACAACCTTGACTCATAAGCTACGGTATACAAATAGATGTCTAAAAAGAAAAAGTAAGATGTAAAAATGTATATAAATTATTTGTTAACATATTTCTCCTTTCTATTTATTATTATTTAGAAAGGTTTAAATCTAACGTTAATCAAGTTATGCATCTATTCAAAAAATATATCACTTCATAATTGCTTTGGAAATTATATTCATATTATATGTATACTAATGAAAAGAACCAAAACATATAATAAAACAAAATAAAACAGAAGAAGATGATTACCAACACAAAGATATAGGCATTTGATTAATCTAAAGATTTTTGTTAAGTTTGATGATGAAAAATATTGTGTTTGTTTTTCAATTTCATATTGCAAATGAGTTATTCTCTAATAAATTTGTTTGATTTTTCATATTTCAACTGAGGTTCTTTTCATATTCTTTAACCAAATTAAGTAATTAATGCATAATATTATCTATACCTCTTCATATTCGATAACATTTCCATGTGTGATTTTTAATATTTTGTTAAATTTTAGTTACGATTTGGAAAATATTTATTTTTGGCTAATTATATCTTTTTAGAGAGTTAGAAAGAGAAAAAACAGTGAGATTTGATATCTTCTTTTAAATAAACAGGTAGGGATAAGGGAAGTAGAAAGGGAAAGGCGCCAAGAAAAAAAACAATTATGATAAATAATTATTTTACGAAGAGAACTCAAGATTCATAAATCTATATAAAAATAATTAACAAGTTGTAAAATTTGTTAAAAATATGCATGGAAATAAATTAAGTTTTATGGAGTTTTTTTCTTTCGCTTCATTCTTTTTAAGAAAAGTGAAATTATTGTTATTTTACATACAATATATTATATATAAATCAAATATTTTAGAAGACTAAAAATACATAAGCGATAAAATTCATAAAAGATACATGTATATATTTAAGAGTGAATAATATTATTGATTAATGCATGAAATAATTGATAACTAACAAGATCTCTTCAGAAAATTTGAGCACTCGAAAATCTAATTCGCAAAGCGAGGATGAATTCACTCATTAGAAATAAAGGGGAAAAAAAGAAAAAAAGATTAGAAAGGTCTCAATTTTTAAATATTCAAGATCATTTACATGAATAACTCATATTTACAAATTAAATTATCCTATACGCAATCCTTTTTCTAGCTACTCCCTTCACTTTAATTTCCACATGATTTTGCAATTTCCTAAATGACCAAAGCTCTAGCACGATTAATCTTTAAAAGACATAACAAACATGTTCTTCAAGCTCGTCCACTTGTTTATTGAACCCAATATTACTTTTCTTCAACTCCTTCAACTAAGACTGTTAACCGGGCCGGGTCGGTTTAAATCGGCATCACCCACGTAATTTTACCGGGTTCTGAATGATCCGATATCGGGTCACTCTTAATGGTCTGGTCCGTTCTAGTCCAGGCCCAAACAGTGAAATTTGCTGAAATAGACCGAAACCAATCTACTTAGCGTGTATCCGGTTTTGACCGGTCAAAATCAATCAAAAATTTAAAAAAAAACTAAATTCAAATTTACATATTTTTTTCCAATATATACATACCTGTATACATTTTAAATACGTTAAATAATATACATACAATATATATACACTAAATATATACTAATTTAGAAAACATAAACACATGTATACATTTAATATATACTTGTTTAGAATCTAAAGAAAATACATAAGCATATATACATACAATATAATATACATACTACTTTAAATAATATACATACAACATATATACACTAAATATATGCTACTATAGAAAACATATACACATGTATACTTTAAATAGATACTAGTTTGATTCTATAAAACATATATGCACATATATACGTACAATATAATATATATACTACTTAAAATACTACTTTAAAAATTATACATATAACATATATACACTAAATATATAGAGTACTACTTTAGAAAACACATACTTGTATACTTTAAATATATACTTGCCAGTTTATATTCTATAGAAAATATATGCACATATATACGTACAATATATACATTAAATATAATACTACTTTAGAAACATATACACATGTATACATTAAATATGTACTATTTTAGTTTATAAAAAATATATACACATATATGTAGAATATATACTACCTTAAATACCACTTGAAATAATATACATACAGTATATATACACTATATGTATACTACTTTAGAAAATATATAGACATGTATACATTAAATATATACTACTTTAGAATCTATAGAAAATATATACACATATATGTAGAATATATACAACTTTAAATACCATTTGAAAGTTGAAAGATATATACATTACATTGTTATAGTACTTTAGAAAAAACTTATATACAAGATTATAATGTATGCTACTTAATATAATAATACTTAGTGTTTTGAATATATATTCATTATATGTTATTATATTTGAACTTAAAAGATATTTATTTTTTCATTATGTGTATATATGTTTGTTATATTTATTACTTAGTGTAAAGTTTGATAGTAATATATTAAAAGTATTTAATTCAATTTAGAAATTCAATTTAAATGAAAAAAATTATAAAAGTAAGGAGTGAATGAATATTGTATTTTATTGATTGCAAAATGATCCAAAACTTATAATTTATATGAATGAAAAATCTATAAATTTTGCATCATTTTTTTCAACTCATGCATGTTAATATTAACGGGAACTGTCATAGAGAAGTCAAAATGAATGAGGGAAAAATCATGCATTGGACTTGATTGTGCTAAGTTCTCCCTTGAAGTCATAATTTCTTCAAGATTCTGTTCGTCTTTCAGCTCCACCTCCATTCCTTGATTTCTTCGTTCTGCTCTAATCCAATCTCTAAGGCAAACTAGAACATTCATAGCATTGCTTCCCAATGAGTGGCGGTTGTCTCCAAGCTATTGCTGTCCCTAACTAAAAGCGTTCTCCGATGCAATCGTTGACATTGAACATTCAATATATCTCTAGCTAATCTTAAAAGTACAAGATATTTTCTTTCATTATTCTTCCGCTAATCCAACGCGTTGATTCTTACTCTACGATCCTCTATCGGTTGTCGAAGATAATACTTAAGCTTTTCCCGAGAACTTGTTCTATATGTTGAAGTCGCAAACTTGTCCCAAACATTTAAATCATAAAAATAATCAGAAAAACTATTATGTGCCGGCCTTTTAGAAGATGATGGCTCCTCCGGAGCTTGAAAAGTGACAGGTGGAGTGATATGTGTTGTACAACTACATCAAGTAATTCGGTATAATGGTTATATAATGTTTCTATGTAACTATTCGCATCACTCATAGCCGTAAACAAAGAATGTTTTTCTTCAGGCGCTATCTCTAAGGTAGTATAAATAATAGAACTAAATTCGGATATAGTATTATATTTCATACATGGATTTAGTATAGCTCCAACCAAGTAAATTGAGGGAAGTGGATAAAAATATTTTTTAAATTTAGCAAACATAGCACAAACAACTTCTTTGTAACCTTTTATTCTTAAATTTCTTAAGCAAACAAGAAATGTCAGCTAAATAAGCTAAAATATTACAAACAGTATGATAATAAGCACCAGAAAATTCAACCATAATTATATAAAAAAATTTCAAAAACTAAACAAGATCATTAATTGCAGCCCAATCAGAATCATGTACCATACACTTAGGAAAAGAACCAAAATATTGATTAAAAATCATTGTAATAGAAACTTTATGATCAAGACAAGTTTTTAAATAAGTATAAGTATCATTCTATCTGGTATCACATTCTTCAGGCATTAATCTCGGTCTAAGTCCATTTTATTCATATTTAACTTTAAATTCTCTCAATCTTTTTTTTCGATTATCTCCTTGAATAAAGTCAACAACAAGTCGGACCTTTTCAAGCACACTTAACATGAAATATTTTAGATAACGGCGGAGAAAGGTCAACTTTTAACTTGTCAATAACAGCCTTGTTGTAAGATGCATTATCAAAAGCAATACATAAATTTTTTCTTTCAATACCATAATATTCTTCAACTTCAGTAATAGATTCAAAAATAAAATTTTTAGTATGTCTACGATCTTCATCATACAAAAAAGGTAGAATATGTTTTTGAATATCAAAATTATTATCTATCCAGTGACAAGTAATTGTTTCCATTAGGTGGAAATACATTGGGTATGTTGTTGTTGTTGCAGTTGTAGACACGTGATTTCGTCCTCTTAAAGTTCAAATTTTATTCACTTTTAACCCATTTTATGTTATCCTACCGTGTACCCTCACCTGTGTGATAATCCCTCCACAAAATGACAAAAAAAATAACAATCCCCTAACTAATTTTGTCTTACTAGCAATCTACCCAAACAAAAATAGACACCTAACCCTTATCCCTCCAATTAGAAAACAACACCTACCTACCCTATACTAACAAACTCTACTCCACCTACCCTACCCCAATACCCACCCACGTGACCCTCACAATGAAAAACACACACATACTCTCACAGTCTCATAATTTTGGCACTCTCACAGCATATACGCACAGAACACACATTAAACTCTATTTTTTTTGCTTTTATTCTATAGAGAACACCATACAATTGGGATTCAATACACACCTCACACAAATCTCAATTTTAATAAAGAGAAACAAAAAATTCCCACTGAAAATTTGTTCTTCTTCACAACATGCATACACAGATACACTAAATCACACACACACTCCTTACGATACACTGATCTATACGCATAATCGGAGATGGACGGAAAAGGGGTAGTGAGTGTTGAGGGAGAAACCTAAATTCTGCGTTCGTGTTACTGTTCCGGTGATGGCTTCCCCGAAAAATTTGGTTACCGCATCGTTCACTATTCGCCTTTGTCTCTATCGAATTCGTCGAGCTCCGGTGTAGCAAAAATACGACGACCAGCCCTCTGTTCCATCTAAATCCGCGTCAAACTGTTGTTCCCGATCTTGATTTTGGTTTAATCCTTTCCGGAAACACCAATTCTGGCTGTCAATCCATTCGATATTGCATTTGGGATGAATTTCGTGACTAACCCGTTCAATATTCGTGATTTGGTTTTCACTTTGAGGTCTTATTTTTGGTTGAAATTTGTTCAGTTGGAAATTTTGAGACACTGATTGGGTTTGTTCGTTGTGGGGCTCCCTGATTCGAGGATTTCGGTCTCGAATTTCTTTATTATCAACAAAGATCAGTTTCATTGAGGTCCATTTCTTCTACCGATCTTTACTTTATCTTGACTCTTTATTGATGTTGTGGGTGTGGATGATTTATTTATTGTGTGTTTGGTTTGAATCTTCGTTGTTTGTTTTGTGTTTGATGTTGATTTCGGATTATGAGATGTGATTGGAAAATCGAAGCACGCACTAATTATGTGGTTAAAAAATGGATTTGGGGGTGAGAATTAAAAATTTGATATAATTGGTGATTTGGAATAGCTTGATTTCACTGTGTGTTTAACTTGAAACGAGCGTTAATTGAACTTGGTAGTATCATGATACGCCGATTGGTTTAGGCAAGGGTAGGTTGGGTAGGCAAGATTTAGGATTTGTGATTGTTGAATGGTGAAATGTTTGTGGAATGGTTTTGATTTATACATTGACATCTATTGTATTAATTTGACCGGGGAATGCCCCGAAGTATCTGTATATATTTATTTGCCGGGGAATGCCCCGAGATATCATGTACCCAGAGGACGTTCGTGGTGAAGGCCCGAGGCGTCGGGTAGAGCATTAGTTTAGGATTAACGTAGGTTTACTTTCAGTCCCTTTCTATTTCGGGTTGTAATAATTGGACTGGACTTTACATTTTGGATTATTTTGTTTTGTTTGATTATTTAGCTTGCTTTTTCGTGCGGTTTATACGTTTCTTAGTTCCAAAAAATAGTCGATACACTCTACCAAGCGACCGTGGTTGAACCACGGGATCGAGGGGTGCCTAACACCTTCCCCTCGATCAACAGAATTCCTTAGCCGGAATCTCTGTTTGCAAACCAGTTTAAAGAGTCAAATGACTTTTTGAAAAGGATTTTCTAATGGTGACTTGACACACCAGATTATGCCAAGTGGCGACTCTGAATAAAAAATGTTAATAATCCTTTACCAAAACAAATTTTCATTTCTTGTCACTTAAATAATAAAACCCTTTTCGAACATTAAATTATAAAAATTTTTTGGAGTACGTAAAAGGGGTGTGACAACTCTGGCGACGCTGTTGGGGAAAATGATAAGTTTTCAGAATTCGAGCTATTTTTGGAGTGGTATCGGCTTTGTTTGGCATTACGAGTGTATAAGCATTGTTTGTGATTATTATTGATATTATTTTCACTTTTGTGCGTTTTCGTGCTCTTTGTTTATAGTATTTATACTATGTGTTACCGCTTTATATCGGTCAGCATGAGTCCACCCCCCGGCCTTCTTTCTGCAACAAGTCCATAGTACACGTGTTGTACACAACCTCTAGTTGAGTCACCCTTATTTTAGGGGGGGAGCCGTCAGTGTTATGGAGTAGGTGGAAAGCAAAGCAGCCACTATTGACCATACGCTCCCTCGAACAGCCTTGTTAGTAAACCACAACGTAGGTCAGCCTTTAGGTCATGCTTATGTGCATCATACTGAGACCTAGCGGGACCCACATGGCCCTTTGTAGGAGACTCCCCTCTAAAGCATCCCTATGTGCTAACTGTTGCATTTTTAAAGGTAACGTGGTCATTTGACAGACTGATTTTTGAAAAAAAAAAAAAAGGGAATGTCGTAGTTTATTTTAGAATTCTTTATGGCTTTTGTTCCTCACGATCCGAAAACTCAAAAAGATTTTTTTTACGTGTTACATTTGTCTTCTCAAAGTACCGTAAATTCAAAAAAAAAAAGAGAAAAAAAAAGTTTTGTTTGCCTTTTCTACTAATTTGTCAAAAACAAAAATGCCAAAAAGATTTTTCTTCATAATTGGTGGTGTCAGTGTCTAGTTGAAAATCCAAAAGTTTTTTTTTTCATTTATTTTTGGTAGTGTCTCTTAAGTTAGGGTCAATTTATTAGTTAATCGTTAATTGTCCAATCTGGATGAACTACGCACCCCTGATTCTCCTCTTTCGGGAGTGAGATACGTAGGCAGCCTATTGTTGGTTCGGGGATCTTATTTAAAAAATCCAAAAAAAATAAAAAAATATAAATAAATTTCTTCACTTTTCATCTAGAGTAGGTGTTTCATACATATCTTGAAAATAAAAATACAAAAAAAAAAATCCTTAATAGTCGTAGGTTTTATTTTTGGTTGATCTTATTCCAAAAAATTCAAAAAAAGATTTTCTTCACTCTTTATTTAGAGTAGGTGTTTCATATACATCTTCAAGAGAAAACTACAAAAAGATTTTCCTTTAAGAGTTTCAAGTTTTATTTTCATATGAAATTCAAAATTGAAAACCCCAAAAGATTTTTCTTTGGTAATCATAGGTTTCGTTTTGTATAGGTATTTTAAAAGTAAAAAAAAATGCAAAAAGATGTTCGTCAATTCTTTTGACAAATTGTTATTTTCTTTTCTTCTTAAAGTTTCAAGCAAAAGAATGAAAAAAGAGTTTAATTGGCCATTTTGGCAAGACTGCCCGAACTACGCAAGATCTAATTCATGTACAACATAATACGTAGGCAACCTACTTTTGGGTTCGTTCTAATCATTTTGTTTCATTGTTTTTCATTATTTTTCCTCTTTTAAGGAAAAACAAAAGCCATAAAGAATGATAAAATAAAGGTAGATAACGAGAGAAAGGAAAAGAACAGAGATGGATATGAAAAATAATAATAATAATAATTAGTGTAGAAAAAAAGTGTAGACAAAAATCAGGATGATGTTAAAATGACCTCGCTACCCTCAAAAGCTGGTAGAAATGAACATGAATTTAGGACAATTTTACCAATGTGATTCCCATGCTTGTTGTGTGCTCTAATCCTAATGGATGTCATCTTTGATGAGAATGTTCTTTCAGATAACAGTGGTAGGTTTGCAGCACTCTGGCTAGTCACCCATACTTCACTAGATCCAAAGCAAAGCTCACCATGGCTAGAAGGGAGATTGAAAATTCGCTCATTGACCCAGATCAGGATCACAGGGAAGAAAGTTCTGAACACAATGATGAGGCAGTAAGGCTCAGGCAACAATTGATAGATTTAAACTGGGCATGGGCCAGCGGAATGCCTCCTCCTCTGCTCCCTAAAGGTCTTGGGAATATCTCTAATTGCCCACCGCTCTCTCAGGCGTAATTCTCTTCTCCTACTGAGTTACCTGAGTACGCTCTAGGATTCACTCCGCGACATTATTATCCTGGCAGTTCTGGTATGCCCTTGGCAGCTCCCCAATCAAGACCCGCTGCTCAGCCAGCGCCACCGATCACACCGGTATTTGTGGCTCCGCCACCACATGAAACTCCCATATATGCTGTGCGTCCCACAATGAGGCTTCCTAGGTCTGCCAGTGAGCCAGTACTGAAGGTTCCAGATAGGTAGTATTATGCCCCTGAGCCTACTTTGCAAATGAATGAACCGTATGGGTACACTCAGCCGCCTGTATTTCTATTTGATATGGAGAAACCTGTCGCAGCAAAGGAACGGGATATCATAGCTCGAAAATTGAAAAGTTTAGAACAAGCTATGAGGAATTTGCAAGGAATCGGAGATTATAGGAGTGTTTCCTATAAAGATCTTTGCATGTTCCCAGACATCAACCTTTCCCCCAATTTTAAGATGCCTTAGTTCGAGAAATATGCAGGACACGGTGATGCCGTGGCATACTTAAGACGTTATTGCAACCAGTTGAGGGCTGCAGGAGGAAAGGAAGAACTGCTCATGGCTTTCTTTGGCGAGAGTCTTTCAGATCTGGCCTTAGAATGGTTTATCGATCGAGACATCGATAAATGGAACAGCTGGGATGATTTGGCTTCTGAATTTGTTCAATATTTTCAGTACAACATCAACCTGATTTCGGATGAAAAATCCTTGGTTAACATGAAGAAAAAGAGCACTGAAGGTTTTAGGAAATATGCGATAAGGTGGCGTGAACAGGCCGCCAGGGTAAAGCCTCCAATGAAAGTAAGTAAGTTGGTAGAAGTTTTCATTCAGGCGCAGGATGAGACCTATTTTCAACATTTACTTCCGGCAATGGGAAAGTCTTTTATGAAAGTCCTCAAAATGGGGAAGATGATAGAGGACGGAATTAAGACCAGCCGAATAGTGAGTTTTGCTATATTAAAAGCCACCACACAAGCGATTCAAGGTGGATCTAGTGTATTTGGAGGTAAAAAGAAGAAACAGGACGTGGCGACTGTCGTAGCTGGAACCCATTCCTATCCCAAAACACCACCTCGCCCCTATACCCAAGCCCAAGCCCAAGTCTACGCCCAAGCTCCATATATTCCTCCCCACCATTACTACCCTCTACAAAACCCTTTATATTCCATTCCACCACCCCGTACCCAGTGTATAGCGCACAGCCATATGCCCAAACCCCTTCTTACCCGTAGTGGCGCTCGCAAGCTCTACAAAATCACCCATTCGCTCCACCAAATTACCAAAACCCCTCCAGACCCAGCTTTCAGCCTAGGCCCGAGTATAAGAAAGAGAAGGCAGTCAAAAATCAATTCACACCTCTTGGGGAGTCATATGCTAGCTTGTTTAATAGGTTGAGAAAGTTGAAGGTTTTGAGCCCAATTCAAGGAAGGCTTTCAAATCCACCGCCAAGGAATCTCGATTATTCTTTAAGGTGTGCGTACTATTCTGATATACCAGGCCATGATATCGAGAAATACTGGCATTTAAAGAGAGCTGTCCAAGATTTAATTAACCTAAATCAGATGCTGGTCCAGGCCTCGGAGGGTCCAAACATTAACCAGAATCTGCTGCCAACCCATGTTGAAGCCAATATGCTAGAATTTATATATGATGGGAAAGAGTCTTCAAGGGGTTATAAGCCTATTATCAAGATACAGACCATTGAGGAGAAATCGATGAATGTAGCGGAGTCTTTGAAAGCAATGTCATTGAGCCAGGAAGGAATGAAAGAAGATAAATCCCAAGAAAGCACAAAAAAACCCTTAATCACAGTACAGGGCGCCAGAAGGCATGTAAATTTAAGTCAGGATAAACCTAAGTTGACAGTGGTGGGAGCTCTGAGTCAGCCCATCTTGACGGTGAAAGGAGCACTGACAGCGCCTATTGTCCTCAAACCGGTAACCCAATCTTCGATAGTTGATACGAAAAGGATTCCCTGGAATTATGGGTGGACTGTGATGACCTATCATGGGAAAGAAGTTGCGTAAGATGTAGATGAGGTAGGGGTTTGACTAGGTCAAAAAGATGTTTCGTGCCTGAAAGCTTAAGAAAGTCCAAGCCAACGGTAAGTGGACCATCATCTATCAAAAAACCTATCACTGAAGAGGAAGCCGAAGAATTTTTAAAAAAGATGAAGTTTCCAGAGTATTCAATATTAGACCAGTTGAAGAAAACCCCTGCTCAAATTTCCCTTTTATCTTTGTTGTTGCACTCCAGGGAGCATCGTGATGTTTTACTGAAGGTATTAAATGAAGCATATGTTCCAAGGGAGATTACAATCAACCAACTTGAGAAAATGGTTGGAAAAATCTTTGAGGTCAATCGGATCAGCTTTGTTGATGATGAATTTCCTGTTGAAGGTACAAGGCATAACCGGGGCCTTTACATTACAGTGAAGTGTGAAGATTTCTACGTCACTCATGTTATGATTGATGGAGGTTCAGGTAAAAATATTTGCCCTATTTCTACTTTGCAAAAGTTGAATATTGGTTCTGACAGGATCAGGCCCAACAATGTATATGTTAGGACTTTCGATGGTGCAAAATCAAATTCCATTAGTGAAATAGAACTAATGTTGACCATAGGGCCTGTTGAGTTCGCCATAGAGTTTCAAGTATTGAATGTAGACTCCTCTTATAATCTGTTGTTGGGAAGGCCGTGGATCCACAAGGCCAAGGGGGTTGCATCTACATTGCACCAAATGATTAAGTTTAAGCATTACAGACAAGAAGTGGTTATTCACGGTGAAGGAAATTTACCCACCTACGAAGATTCTCCCTTGTCTCTTATTGAAGCAAATGACATAGAGGAGACATTCGTCTATCAAATTTTTGATACAGTGCCAGTGAATCATATCTTTGAATGACAGGCTATACCAGGATCGCAATTGTCTTCTGCTTCTATCATAATGGTGAGTGAACTTTGGAATTACGGATTTGAGCCAGGAAAGATTTTGGGAGCGTCTTTGCACGGTATAGTTCATCCCATATGCCCGAGTGAGAATGTGGGCACGTTTGGTCTGGGATTTAAGCCTACAGCTGAAGATCTGAAGAAAGCCAAGGGAAGGAAAAAGGAAACATGGTCACTCCCTCGCCCAATGCCACTACTCAGTGAATCATTTGTTAAGAGCGGTGTCACAAAGCATGTGGAATTTGAAGTTGAATTGGTTGATGACTTCCAGAACCTTTTTATTGAAGTTGATATGGTCGAAGCAAGAGAAGGTAACAGTATAGCACACGTGCAATTCATAGGTCCAGCTGTCCGGCTCAATAATTGGAAAGTCACTCCTCTCCCCGTCAGGAGGGAGTTTTGGTAGTTTATTTTGTTTTTCTTTCTGTTTATCCGAGTTATTTCAGGATTGTAATTCAGATTTTAGTTTGTTTATGTTATGTTGGCATCTATCTTTAAACCCTTCTATCTTTTTATTTAATGAAATGTAATGTCCCTTTTGTTTCGTGTCTAATATATTTTGTTTTTCTTTTCTTACACAGTTCTCTTTATGCTCATTCTAATGACATGACATGCATATGGAATTTTCATCCTGACCTTAAAATCCAAACTAATCAAGATGCAATGAAGCAGGATGGGGAATATGATGAAGAAGAAGCACTAGAAGAAATAAGCAAAGAGTTGGAACAGTTCAAAGACAAACCAAATCCTAATTTGAATGAGACTGAGCCAATAAATCTAGGGGGATCAAGAAGATGTTAGGGAAACTAAAATCAGTGTACATGTTTTGCCACAGCTAAAAGATGGAATGATTCAAGCATTAATTGATTATAAGGATGTTTTTGCATGGTCTTATGATGATATGCCTGGTTTAAGCACTGAATTAGTGGCTCACAAATTGCCAACTGATCCCGCATTTCCTCCTGTCAAACAGAAGTTGAGGAAGTTTAAAACGGATGTAAGTATTAAAATTAAAGAGAAAATCATAAAACAACTTAAAGCCAAAGTAATTCGAGTAGCTCGCTATCCCATGTGGTTATCAAATGTTGTTTCTGTACCAAAGAAATATGGCAAAATTCGAGTGTGTGTTGATTACCGTGATTTGAACAGAGCGATTCCAAAAGATGATTTTCCACTGCCCAACATCCATATTTTGTTAGACAACTGTGCTAAACACGAGGTTGCCTCTTTTGTGGATTGCTATGCCGGATATCACCAGATCATTATGGATGATAAAAATGCGGAGAAGACATCTTTTATCACACCATGGGGAACTTATTATTATCGAGTGATGTCGTTCGGTTTGAAGAATGCTGGAGTAACGTACATGAGAGCCATGACCACTATGTTTCATGATATGATGCATAAGGAGATTGAGGTCTACGTGGATGATATGATTATTAAGTCAAAAAGTTAGGCCGACCATGTTAAAGATTTAAGAAAGTTCTTCGAAAGGCTTCGCAGGTATAATCTCAAACTCAACCCGGCAAAATATGTATTTGGAGTTCCATCAGGAAAACTGTTGGGGTTTGTATTCAGCTGTTGGGGAATTGAATTGGATCCCTCGAAAATCAAAGCCATTCAGGATTTGCTCCCGCCCAAGAATAGAACGGAGGTGATAGTTTGCTTGGTAGACTGAACTACATTAGCAGGTTTATTGCTCAACTCATGACCACTTGTGAGCCCATATTCAAGTTGCTGAAAAAGAGCGTTGCGGTAAAATGGACTAAAGAATGTCAGGAAGCGTTCGATCGAATTAAAAGATATTTGTCAAATCCGCTCGTGCTGGTACCCCCAGAGCCTAGTAAGCCTTTGATCTTATATTTATCAGTCATGGACAATTCTTTCGGTTGTGTCCTGGGTTAGCATGATGTCACAGGCAAAAAGGAGCAGGCTATTTATTATCTTAGCAAGAAGTTCACCGCATATGAGGCCAGATATACTCTTCTTGAAAGGACGTGTTGTGCCCTAACTTGGGTAGCACAGAAGTTGAAGCATTATCTCTCATCCTATACTACTTATCTCATCTCCCGCATGGATCCTTTGAAGTATATCTTTCAGAAGCCTATGCCAACGGGTCAATTGGCAAAGTGGAAAATATTGCTTATCGAGTTTGACATTGTATATGTGACTCGAACCGCCATGAAAGTCCAAGCCTTGGCAGATCATCTTGCTGAGAATCTCATCGATGAAGAGTACAAGCCATTAAAGACATATTTTCCTGACGAAGAAGTGTCGTGTGTCGATGAAGATGTTATAAATGCTGATCCAGGTTGGAGGTTATTCTTCGATGGAGCTGTCAATATGAAAGGAGTCGGAATAGGTGCGGTCCTTATCTCTGAATTGGGACAACATTTCCCGGTAACAACATAACTTTGATTCTTCTGTACTAATAATATGGCAGAGTATGAAGCCTGCATTCTTGGTTTGAGGTTAGCTGTTGATATGGGAGTCCAAGAATTATTGGTGTTGGGAGATTCGGATTTACTCGTCCATCAAATTCAAGGCGATTGGGAGACGCAAGATTTGAAGCTCATCCCATGTCGACAATGCTTGCAGGAGCTATGTCAACGGTTTGTGTTAGTAAAATTTAGGCATATTCCAAGGATTCGCAATGAAATTGCTGATGCTTTAGCCACTCTGTCTTCAATGCTCCAACATCCTGATAAAGCTTACATCAATCCAGTGCATATACAGAGTCGTGATCATCATGCTTACTGTAATGCGGTTGAAGAAGAGCTCGATGGAGAACCTTGGCTCTTGGATATCAAGCGGTACATTCAGTCAGGAGAATACCCATCATATGCAACCAACGATCAAAAGAGAACTATTAGGCGTTTGGCTAGTGGATTTTTCTTAAGTGGGGGAATCTTATATAAGAGGACCCCAGATCTAGGACTTTTAAGGTGTGTAGATGCAAAAGAAGCCTCGGCAATCATGGTTGAAATACACTCTGGAGTATGCGGGTCACACATGAACGATCATGTCTTGTCAAAGAAGATTCTTCGAGAAGGTTATTACTGGCTTACTATGGAAAAGGATTCTATTCGATTTGTTTGGAAGTGTCATCAATGTCAGGTGCACGGTGATTTGATACGTTCTCCTCCTGTTGAGTTACATGCAATGGCCTCTCCATGGCCGTTCGTGGCTTGGGGAATGAATGTGATTGGACCGATTGAGCCGAAGGCATCAAATGGACATAGATTCATTTTGGTAGCCATTGACTATTTCACAAAGTGGGTAGAAGCAGTAACTTTCAAGTCAGTGACAAAGAAGGCTGTGGTAGATTTTGTTCATGCCAATATCATTTGTAGATTTGGAATTCCTAAGACGATCATTACAGACAATGCTGCCAATCTCAATAGTCATTTGATGCAAGAAGTATGTCAACAGTTTAAGATCGCATATCAAAATTCTACTCCATATCGCCCAAAGGCCAAAGGTGCTGTAGAAGCGGCCAATAAGAATATAAAAAAGATACTGCGAAAAATGGTTCAAGGGTCTAGACAGTGGCATGAAAAGTTGCCATTTGCATTGCTAGGTTATCGCACCACTGTTCGCACTTCAACAGGGGCAACTCCATATTTATTGGTGTATGAGACAGAAGCAGTCATCCCTGCAGAAGTTGAAATTCCCTCTCTTCGAGTCATTGTAAAAGCAGAGATTGATGATGACGAATGGGTAAAAACCCGACTGGAACATTTGAGTTTGATTGAGGCAAAAAGCTAATGTCTATGTGTCATGGCCAGTTGTATCAGAGGATGATGGCTCGAGCATATAACAAAAAGGTCCGTCCCAGGAATTTTGAAGTTGGTCGGTTGGTATTGAGACGTATCCTTCCTCACCAGGTTGAAGCGAAAGGCAAGTTCTCCCCTAATTGGCAAGGTCCCTGTATTGTGAAGAAAGTGTTGCCCAATGGAGCCTTATATTTGACAGATACTAAAGGCAAAATGGCAGAAATGACTATCAATGCTGATGCGGTCAGAAGATACTATGTATGATATTTGATCCTTTGTTGATTTTATTGTATATTTAGTACTTGCATTTTTGAAGATTGATATGATGAAGGCATTTTATTCTTCTATCCAAA
The DNA here is from genome assembly GCF_002878395.1 of Capsicum annuum. Classification (NCBI taxonomy): domain Eukaryota; kingdom Viridiplantae; phylum Streptophyta; class Magnoliopsida; order Solanales; family Solanaceae; genus Capsicum; species Capsicum annuum. Next base: position 184,996,723 of record NC_061114.1, read on the forward strand.
CATTGTGTCATCCTTTGTTTACCCGTTTGAGCTTCGTTTCAATTTTCTTTCATATCCCTCTTTTGGAATCAAAATAGAGTCAAAGATAAATGTCAAGAAAATAAGAATAAAAGAAAGAGTCCAAAAAAAAAAATCATCAATCAAAATCAAATCAAAACAAAGAATAAGCTGATGGAACTATGTCCGACCCGATTCTCCTCTCTCGGGAGTGAGATACGTAGGCTACCCTATTTCGGGATCGGTCCAACCAAATAAAGATCTAAGATTCACCCAGGCAACAAAACTGAGGCATGAGTTAATGTGTTGTTTGAGTCGATTCCAAAAGTTGTAAGTCCCATCCCCACTTCAAGTATCGTTTGAGCCCCTTACCATCTTTTCTAACCTTAACAAAAGCCAAGTTACAACCAAAGAAATTCCTTCAGATCAATTTTTGATAATGTTAAGGCTAAGCATGCAATGGATATGATGATACATTGTGAGGTACCACTTGTCTCCCTCAGCATAAGAAATCAGGAAAGAAATACAAAAATAAGAGAGTCTTATTGGTGAAAACCCCCGTGGGCATCATAAGGCGATAGTGAGTTGAGAGAAATGAAAATGAGAGAGTCTTATTGGTGAAAACCTTTGCAGGCACCATAAGGCGATGGTGAGTGGAAAGAAATAAAAATGAGAGAGTCTTATTGGTGAAAACCCTCACGGGCACCGTAAGGCGATGGAGAGTTCAAGAGAAAAGTGAAAAGTGAAAAGAAAGAGATTTGTTGGCAAAAGTCTTTTAAGATGTCGTCAATTGGATGTGATGTATGAGTCCAATGGATTTGAAGAAGCGGCTCAGTGGCAAAGTCACGAACTCAACAACAAATGGGAAGTTTGGATAGGAAGATCAGGCAGCTCAATCCAAAATGCATGTCATACTCATTGGAGTTGGTTGTCGTATTCAGATAAATTTTCTTTTTGAATATGGGACATTACCCTTTTATTTCATTTACATATTCATGCTTTTTGTCTTTTTTATGTCAGTTATCAAAATAAAAGTCACCATCATTTCTTTACATTTTAAGTCAAGTCTATGTCAAAACAAGCGAGAAAGGATTTCAAAATTTACTGTCAGTCTTTCCAATTATACGAGGAAAAGCCAAGGAACAGCACAGGAAAGAAATATGATCGTAATTCAACATGAAACAAAGGAAGTCTATCAACTGACAGGCTGTTGGATTCGTGGAAACATTCAGATTTTGGGAAAAGGGTCCACCTCAGAGGCTTGGTAAAATGGAAGCCCATTGTTCGAGTCAGAACTCACTTCCCTCAATATGGATCCGGGTCGATGATGCGGCAAAACAGGGAAAATGTTAGCGATTTAGAACAAAGATGAAAGGAACAAGTGCTGGGCAGATACCTGAGAAGCCAAGATCTGCAAGCCACCACTAAGTTTTTAACTGACAAATTTTCTTTGTTGAAATAGGGG
>NC_061114.1:184998284-185053075 GCF_002878395.1 Capsicum annuum
ATTTTTACTTTTTGTTCAGGACCCTCCTGAAAAATGGGATTTTACTTTCTGTTCAGGACCCTCCTGAAAAATAAGATTTTACTTTCTGTTCAGGACCCTCCAGAAAAAATGGGATTTTACTTTCTGTTCAGGACCCTCCATAAAAATGGGATTTTACTTTCTGTTCAGGACCCTCCTGAAAAAAATGGGATTTTACTTTTTGTTTAGGACCCTCCTGAAAAATGGGATTTTACTTTCTGTTCAGGACCTTGCTGAAAAATGGGATTTTACTTTCTGTTTAGGACCCTCCTGAAAAAATGGGATTTTACTTTCTATTTAGGACCCTCCTAAAAAATGGGATTTTACTTTCTGTTCAGAGCCCTCCTGAAAAATGGGATTTTACTTTATGTTCAGGACCCTCCTAAAAATGGGATTTTACTTTCTGTTTAGGACCCTCCTGAAAAATAGGATTTTACTTTCTGTTCAGGACCCTCCTGCAAAAATGGGATTTTACTTTATGCGCAGGGCCCTCCTGAAAAATGGGATTTTACTTTCTGTTCAGGACCCTCCTGAAAAATGGGATTTTACTTTCTGTTCAGGACCCTCCTGAAAAATGGGATTTTACTTTCTGTTCAGGACCCACCTAAAAAAATGGAATTTTACTTTCTGTTCAGGACCCTCCTGAAAAAATGGGATTTTACTTTATGCGCAGGACTCTCCTGAAAAATGGGTTTTACTTTCTGTTCAGGACCTTCCTGAAAAAATGAGATTTTACTTTCTGTTCAGGACCCTCCTGAAAAATGAGATTTTACTTTCTGTTCAGGACCCTCCTGAAAAAATGGGATTTTACTTTCTGTTCAGTACCCTCCTGAAAAATGGGATTTTACTTTCTGTTCAGGAATCTCCTGAAAAATGGGATTTTACTTTTTTTTCAAGACCTACCTGAAAAATGGGATTTTACTTTCTGTTCAGGACCCTCCTGAAAAAATGGGATTTTACTTTATGCGCAGGACTCTCCTGAAAAATGGGTTTTACTTTCTGTTCAGGACCTTCCTGAAAAAATGAGATTTTACTTTCTGTTCAGGACCCTCCTGAAAAATGAGATTTTACTTTCTGTTCAGGACCCTCCTGAAAAAATGGGATTTTACTTTCTGTTCAGTACCCTCCTGAAAAATGGGATTTTACTTTCTGTTCAGGAATCTCCTGAAAAATGGGATTTTACTTTTTTTTCAAGACCTACCTGAAAAATGGGATTTTACTTTCTGTTCAGGACCCTCCTGAAAAAATGGAATTTTAGTTTCTGTTCAGGGCCCTCCTGAAAATGAGATTTTACTTTCTGTTCAGGACCCTCCTGAAAAAATGAGATTTTACTTTATATGCAGGGTCCTCCTGAAAAATGGGATTTTACTTTCTGTTCAGGACCCTCCTGAAAATTGAAATTTTACTTTCTGTTCAGGACCCTCCTGGAAAATGGGACAATGCTTTCAAAAATGAAATACTACTTTATTATATTTCTTGTTTGGGATAATTTTTGTTCTAGTTTCAATTCTGGATTTCTGGAGCCCGCCTGAAGAACAAGTGATGAAATAGCAAGTCAGGAGCCCGCCTGGAGAACAGAGAAAAGAAACAAAAAGTCAAGCAACAAAGCGAAGCAATTGAAAGCTAAGTATCAAGTTGAAAGAAATCGCAAGTCAGGAGCCCGCATGAAGAATAGGGTGATGAAAGTCGATTCAAGAACCAATAGAAGCTGTATAGATAGGATTTTTGTAATTTCATTTATGTTTTAGCTTGTAATTTTCATTTTTGATGTAATAACAGAGCCTCGGACCGGAACCTAGATGGAACCTCACTCGACTCTCCAACTCGGTATAGTCCATCTCCTTCCAATCCTTGGAGATATTCGTCATTTGATCCCCTCATAACTAGGGTGGGTAGGATGTCCTAAGTCAAGACCTGGTTTTCCTCCTTCCTTTTGCTCCATGCTTTTAAATAAAAGTCAGGACAAAATTCCGCCTCGTTATCTACTGCTTTGTATGAAAACACCATGTGTTTACATCCAAAGGGGGCATGATGTAGACACGTGATTCCGTCCTCTTAAAGTTCAAATTTTATTCACTTTTAACCCATTTTATGTTATCCTACCGTGTACCCTCACCCGTGTGATAATCCCTCCACAAAATGACAAAAAAAATAACAATCCCCTAACTAATTTTGTCTTACTAGCAACCTACCCAAACAAAAATAGACACCTAACCCTTATCCCTCTAATTAAAAAACAACACCTACCTATCCTATCCTAACAAACTCTACCCCACCTACCCTACCCCAATACCCACCCACATGACCCTCATAATGAAAAACACACACATACTCTCACAGTCTCACAATTTTGGCACTCTCACAGCATATACGCACAGAACACACACTAAACTCCATTTTTTTTGCTTTTATTCTATAGAGAACACCATACAATTGGGATTCAATACACACCTCACACAAATCTCAATTTTAATAAAGAGAAACAAAAAATTCCCACTGTAAATTTGTTCTTCTTCACAACATGCATACACAGATACACCGAATCACACACACACTCCTCATGATACACTGATCTATATGCATAATCAGAGATGGACGAAAAGAGGGTTGTGAGTGTTGAGGGAGAAACCTAAATTATGCGTTCGTGTTACTGTTCCGGTGATGGATTCGCCGGAAAATTTGGTTACCTCATCGTTCACTATTCGCCTTTGTCGCTATCGAATTCGTCGAGCTCTGGTGTAGCGAAAATATGACGACCAGCCCTCTGTTCCATCCAAATCCGCGTCAAACCGTCGTTACCTATCTTGATTTTGGTTTAATCCTCACTAGAAACACCAATTCTGGCTGTCAATCCATTCGATATTGCGTTAGGGGTGATTTTTGTGACTAACCCGTTCAATATTCGTGATTTGGTTTTCACTTTGAGGTCTTATTTTTGGTTGAAATCTGTTCGGTTGGAAATTTTGAGACACTGATTGGGTTTGTTCGTTGTAGGGCTCCCTGATTCGAGGATTTCGATCTCAAATTTCTTTATTATCGATAAGGATCAATTTCATTGAGGTCCATTTCTTCTACCGATCTTTACTTTATCTTGACTCTTTATTGATATTGTGGGTGTGGATGATTTATTTATTATGTGTTTGGTTTGAATCTTCGTTGTTTGTTTTGTGTTTGATGTTGGTTTCGAATTATGAGATGTGATTGGAAAATCGAAGCACGCACTAATTATGTGGTTAAAAAATGGATTTGGGGTTGAGAATTAAAAATTTGATATAATTGGTGATTTGGATTAGCTTGATTTCATTGTGTGTTTAACTTGAAACGAGCGTTAATTGAACTTGGTAGTATCATGATACGCCTAAAGGTTTAGGCAAGGGTAGGTTGGGTAGGCAAGATTTATGATTTGTGATTGTTGAATGGTGAAATGTTTGTGGAATGGTTTTGATTTATACATTGACATCTATTGTATTAATTTGACCGGGGAATGCCCCGAAGTATCTGTATATATTTATTCGCCGAGGAATGCCCCGAGATATCATGTACCCAGAGGACGTTCGTGGTGAAGGCCCGAGGCGTCGGGTAGAGCATTAGTTTAGGATTAGCGTAGGTTTACTTTCAGTCCCTTTCTATTTCGGGTTGTAATAATTGGACTAGACTTTACATTTTGGATTATTTTGTTTTGTTTGATTATTTGGCGTGTTTTTTCGTGCGGTGTATACGTTTCTTAGTTCCAAAAAATAGTCGATACACTCTACCAAGCGACCGTGGTTGAACCACCGGATCGAGGGGTGCCTAACACTTTCCCCTCGATCAACAGAATTCCTTAGCCGGAATCTTTGTTCGCAAACCAGTTTAAAGAGTCAAATGATTTTTTGAAAAGGATTTTCTAATGGTGACTTGGCACACCAGATTATGCCAAGTGGCGACTCTGAATTAAAAATGTTAATAATCCTTTTCCAAAACAAATTTTCATTTCTTGTCACTTAAATAATAAAACCCTTTTCGAACATTAAATTATAAACATTTTTTGGAGTACGTAAAAGGGGTGTGACAGCAGTGACAAGTAATTATTAAATAATCATTTTTATTAACAGCACGACCTAGATCAGAAGTTAGAGTAATTCTACATTGAATACTTTTTAATAATGTAGATAAATAATAAACATATTATGCATGGAATCTAAAAATATCGGCCCGACAAATACTTCTAAGAATACCATTAAATATAGGATTATAAATTGCTTGAATATAATGAATAAAAATATTCAAAGAAGCAAAAGTGAAAGGTAAACAACCCACAACTACTATTTTCGCTATTTTTTTCGGTCCTTCATTTTATTATAATTCTTAATTAATTGACCGGTTATTGGATTCAATCTAGTTTGTGCTGGCCCACCAACAGCCTCACCACCTTGTGCAATAATTAACTCTCTAGCGTGTCTATCTCTTAAATGTCTCATCAACGAACTAGTACCCCCTTTATTGCCTCCAATTTTATGCTCATATACAATTTCACAAATATTACATTGCACCTTACTTTCTCCTTCTATTTCCGTAAAAAAATTTCATGTAATATTAGTTCTTCTACGAGCTCTTGGGCATGGGGAGAACGGGGAGGAAAATTAACCGATTCAGATCTAACATTAACATTTTCTATTGCGGGTGTCTCACCCAATATTTTCATCATCTCCATCTAAATTTACAACATCTACTTGATTTTCTTCTTCTATGCCATAATTTTTCTGAGTTTCAACATAATTCATATCGTGAGCACCTACACCTATTTCTTCCTCAAAGGGTTGACTAATCGGTACCGGAGGCATACAGGTATATCTAGTATTTGAACTACCTCTACCGTAACCGTCATCAATTCATTTTTTACTACCACTATCATTTTCGGGACATAAATTTTTGATACTTTTACCAATGTTTCTTAATTTATCCATATTATAAATCAAACTAAAAAATATTCAAAATACAAAAATAATAAAATAAATATTCAACAATTAATACACTAATTAAAAATTAAAGGTAAGAGATGAAATGATAATACCAATTTTTCGAAGCATCCGAAAGTTGCGACTTTAGAAAACTTTCAATTGATATTTGTAAACACAAAATTTAAAAATAAAATCGAACACTTTAGAAGATAATTAAAATATTTGAGAGAGTTGAGATTTGAGAGAATGAAATTTGTGTTGAAAATGATTTGAAATTGTAGAATATTTATAGGAATTTTTTTAATTTAATTTATTTTTTAATAAAATAAGAAAAAATGGCCAATTGGCCGTTGGGGCTCCAAACGACTATAATGCCATTGGGCCTCAACGGTCCAATTGGCATTTGTGGACTGCAATGGCTATTTGCCAATAATTAAATGAAAAAAAAAGATTGATACCAGGTCGGGTAACTGATGGACTTGGTTCGGACCTCTAAATGGGTCGGTACACCGAGCCTGTCAACGTAGACGGCCCAGCCCGAGACCGGTAATCCTATAGCCCGAGGTCCATCGGGCTGAGCTTATCAGATGGAACGAGCCATCCAGGCCCAGTTGATGGGTTTACCTTCAACACTTCCAATGAAAATCTATCTTCCCTTTTATCCAAACATAATTGGATTATTGTTTTATTATGATCTATTTCATCATGAAGTCGAGACACAAGCCTAGAAATCGCGTCAAAATTCCTGTTCAAAATATAAGTACCTGTTGTTGCGCAGTCAAGTTGATCTTCAACTTTCCTTAAAAAGCCACATCGCAAACTCCTAAATTTTTTCCTTAATGGCTTTAAAGGTAGGCTTAAAATAGTGCCGGCTCAACCCCTTTAAAAAAAGGGCAATTGCTAAGGCACCCTAATTTGAGGGGCCTCATTTTTTTAACAATAATAGATTATAGATTTTTATTAAAAAATTATTAAATATTATTTTTAGAAAAAATAAAGTTCTTATATAAAAGTAAAGAATTTGGATGTATTTAAAGTATGTCTTAAGAAAGATTAAATGCATTAGTTATATTAATTAAAAAAAATACTAGAAGAAATCGACTATAATACTTACAACTTTGCATCTTAAGATTAAAATATAAATTTTATAAAAAAAAATGGCCTTAAAATCGCCGATCCGACGATAATAATAGTAAATGTATGTGCTGCTCGTACCAATGCTGCCACAGCAACTAGTCCACAAGCCGTTGTCACACATATACCCCGGAAGTCTAATTGGCACATTTGATCAATTTGATTTTCGTAGCGACCCTTTTCTTTTTGTACTTCAAACGTTGCACCACCGATGAATACTCATCATTAATTCACGTAAAATCTTGTTTTTTAAGGTCGGAGAAGGGGTTCCCGCCTTTTTCCTGATGGCGATCACCTTGTGCCCCCCCAGTAATGAGGTGAGGTCAAGCTCATCGAACATATTATCTATGAACCGAGCACTCTATCAAAGAAATCTTTATGGATACTCTTATCACATGTGCCAATTGTAAGCCTCAAGTACCGCCACATCGGCAGGAGTGGATCCAAGATTTTCAGTGAGGGGGTTTAGTAGTACATATACGGACTAGTCGAAGGGGTTCAACCTCTACTATTTATTCATAAAATTTTTTATTACCATGTAAAAATAGTATAATTTTCCGACGAAGAGGGTTCGGATGAACTCCTGGACCCTATGTAGATCCGCCACTGACATCGGCTAGTCATTTTTCCCGAATACACAAAACATTCACCTAAACCACTGTAAGAGACCAATTTTACTTTGATAGTATAGAAAGAGAGAGGAGATAAATAAGGTCTCATGATAATAGGATCCATGCTTAAACCACCCACTCAAATGAAGTTTAATATGGACTCAACCTTTAAAAATATGAAAGGATTTATTCATGCTGAAAATGGTTCACTCCTTAGTTGATAAAAAGATGAACAAGTAGCACCTCATTTGGTTTTTTTTCTCTTAAATTTTTTTAACACTACATTGAAAAACAGAAATAAGAGGTGAAAAACAGCAAGAGACTTATTTATTTATTACTTTGTTTTGTTTTTTTACTTTTGAGTTCAGCTAGTACAAGTTCTTAAACACACTCATGCTGCTGAATTACTCCAGGGCAAATCCTTCATGTGTCAGATTTTGGGGTAACTAGTAATTTCATAGTAGTCCTTCCCAACAATCTTAATTCATGCATACCTTCCCTCAGATCTGCATCTTCAGTTATCGTAACCCAATCATCATCTTCATCCTGATACTTCATTGAAAACTTTTGAAGTGATATGTTAAGCTGCTTCTCCACGATCCCCTCAAGTTTTACCTTGCTCGATGAAGGGTTGAGTTTGAACTTAAAGATATCATCTCTATACGTAACTTTTACAGTCATCAAACTACCACAAGATCTATCTGTGTGCCCTTTTCTTGGGAAAGATTAGGACATTGTTGATCTCCCTCATATGGTTCAACACCATGTAAAGATATGCCTTGGCTAACATGGGGATAAACCTTTCTAGTCTTATGATGTGGCCATCTGGAGATATTATATTCTCTGCATATTCGTTTGAATGTTGGTACAGAAACTGCATGAAAAGAATTCCAAAAAGGGAACTTTAGTGAATATATCCACCGATGAAGGGTGATACAAACCTCAAAAAAGCTAAGAGAGTGAGCTTACCACGCAGACTTTTGGCAGCATCTTGAGGACACATGCCAAAATGCTCCTCCAGTATCTCGCGAGTAATCCCATAATCTTTTAGTATCCTCTGTTTTGAGCTGTTCTTCTGTGAATCAATTCTCAGGATGTTCGTCGTTTCTCTACTGACCCAGTTGCTTTCTCCATTTATACTTTCGGCTTCAACCGACTGTCTTCCACACCTAGCAATATCACTATGCTCCACTTTGTCATTACTCCTTGCGCTGCATGTATAATCAGTTTCTACATTTTCTTGCTCAAAATGAGACAAGTTGCATAATTTCACTGGCGTCCTTTTCAATTTCAATGTGATCATGTGCTTCATCCACATCAACCCTTCCTCCGTTCCTTATAGCTGCCCCTGTTGGATGCTCAAGTAATAAATCAACTTGCACTAGCTCTTCGTCATTGAATTAGTCAAGCCTACGTGAAGAACAAGACGGAACAAGTAGTCCAGTAGATAAATTGTCCTCCCAATCATGTATATTTGACTGCTGACACAAAGAATATATCTCTGTTGTTTCTCCTCTCTCCTGAAGTGATTGAAAAATTGGGAGAGGTTGGCCAATTTCAAATGAATCAAGTTCATCACATGGAGAAACATTAAGAACTTCAACGAGCATCCTCTGCCCTAGTTCTTTTCCAGAAGCAACTGTGACACCTGGAAGTGGCTCTCTCATTGTGGATAAAATCATATTTAAGAAAATTTCCACATCTCTATCAACCATTCCTCTGGGTGGAAGAAAGTACTCAACTACGTAAACTAACTTGTCAGCGCGAGTATTTTTCAAGCAAATTGCAAAACACTCAGTTAATCTAGCTATACGTGCAGTAGGCACCAAAGGGTACTCTGTCAGGCTTAACAGAGTAACATCTTTGCGAAAACACGAACCTTGGGATGAAAATGCCCTCCCCACCACTCCCTTACCCGTCTGAATATAAGAGAAGCTAGAAGCATCTGCAAAATCACCATACACTGTACTCGAACTGTCATAACTTTTCGTACCAGCAGAAATCAGGGCATTTATGGAGGTAGCATGATTGGGATCTAGAATCCAAATTTGAGCAAACAATAAACTGTGTATTGTACAGATCACATCTAACGCTGTCTCCATTTGGCCAAGTCCAGCATTATCATACAACTATAAAAATGATAAAATAAGCCATGAAATTAGTGGGACAGAATTAGTAGAGTAACAAAAATAAAAATGAAAACAGCCATGATCATTTTTTTTCTTTTATTTATTTGGTGGTGGAGGGGGGGTTACATTCTCCGAATCAAAAAGACATCAGCACCATACCGCTGAAGGTTGTAAAATTCTGTGTTACAAAGGGTATATTAACTCAGAAGATCTCAACTCCAACCCTTATGATGTGAAATTAAACAAGGATTTTTGAATTTCTGAATAGTAAATATCAAATATAAACAAAAGTGACTAAACGACCGTCCTTTGGTTGAAATAGATAATTGTTTGTGTTTGAAAGTCGAGCATCCCCACCGCCGAGAAAGGTTTTCTAAAGAGATTTCAAGTCGATATGCTATGCATATATCTCACCACATTTCAAATAAATACAACAACGCAAGCAAATCATAAACAGCCCAAAGAATATCATGACGAAAACAGAGTCATCAATCCTACCCAGAATTTATGTGGTTCTTATAGTTTAAAGAATTACGGTAATACAAAACTAAGCCACCCATATTCAATTGAAATACTTCAACTAAAAATTTAAATTAAAACGGCTGCTATTCAGCATTTGGGCATGCAAGCAAAAAACTATTTGCAAATACCTCAATAAGGCCGGGAATAAAATAAGAAACATATGGTTCCGCAGATGCAAATTCAAGTACACCAACGCAATGCTTGTCGTGGAGCTTCAACACCGGAATTGCAAAATATTGACGGATGCCCAACCGAATTGCATTTTTAAGCATTGGAAACTGTATGACTGCGTAACTGCAGCTGCCGAAGTTGATTTCTGGCAATCCACTTTTGAAAACTCGTCCAAGGGGACCAAGAAGACCAACTTCATCATTGTTAACGTCAGTAGGAATCAAAGTATCTAGACAGACCTCCTATATGAACACAACCCCTTATCTAGTTTCCTACGGAGAAGAAATGGTTGATCCGCACTCGATAGGAAAGTCGACCCGTTGACCTTAATGGGTGCCCAGAATTGAATTAAATAAGAACAATGTTTACTCAATTTTTTGTGAAGAATAGAATCGAACTTATCTTTCACTATCTCTTGGTAGCTTTGATCAAAAACAGCAGCAGCTGAATCAAAATCAGGAAGAGAATATTTAAATTTACTAAACAAAAACGCATGAGTGAATTGACATGGCCAAAAGAGTAAGTAGTATCGATCCACAGTTGATATTCAGTAACTCACCCATCATAGGGAAAATCGTGTTGGTAGTGCAACTCATCCTTGGGTCTTCTGCTCCAAAATATACATACAAAATCGATAAAACAAGTTTTTATCTTCCACTCCAGTTCACAAGGCATTAGGTCACTCACATCTGAAGCTTTTTGAAAAGCGCCAACTTCCTGAAGAAACTCACCATCCATTTGAATTCCAGAGCCCGCTCAACTGCCTTCCATTAGAGTACTATGATATGGGGCCTCGGGGGAGGGGCTGTTTTTTTTTTTTTTTCTTTTTTTGTTTCCTTTTCTTGTGTATACTTTCAGGACAATTAAAGTCAGAAGTCTGGGGATCAACAAGCTCAAAAGGTTCAAAGAGATGTACTATAATATGACTATTAATTGAAGGGGAATTGGGGGTGCAACGAGCAAATTATATATATCTATTTATAGTTTGATACTCTGATTTGAGAATGTTAATATTTCCAAACTTCTCAGTATTTTGGATTTCTTTGACAGTTGGGTGCGCTTGACTTTGTTGTTGTTTTTCTTTTCTGCTATCCGTCCCAAATTGAGATATATATTGATTAACAAAAATAATTAATAACATGATTAATTTATCATAATATTTTTATTAAATGATATTTATATTTTAATTTAAAGAAAAAGTAATTAATACAAACAATAAAACATGAAATTTTTTTTGTCTCTTTTTGATTAACGAAAAAAGATAAATAAAATGGAAAATCAAATTAGAAAATTTGGGATGGGTAATTTGAGACGAAAGAAGTATTTAATATATTCTTGTGTTTTCGATATGATATGCACAGTGTTATTACTACATCCATCAATAGTTGTTCACCGGTGATTTGACACATAAATTAAAAAATAAAAGTAATAAATAATATAAATAATTTTGTTATATCTTTAATAAATGTATTGATAATGATTGTGATTAATAAGTATGGGTAGAAATTAATAAATTGTCTGTTAATTTTTTAAATTTGACAACTAGTGTTGTAAATCTATTTTTAATATAGTAGATAAGTAAAAATGGACAGGGTATAATCCTTTTAAAGGAGATATTAAATTTAATTGAAATGAAATTAGAAAATAAACAGTTACTCGGGGCTTTGAGTTGTAGGTGACAAAAAAGTTTGAAATGAGGTGTAGTTAACACAAGTCTTAATAATTAAGTGTAGGTGATAATTACTTTATTATGGATTATGAAAGTTGGATAAGTTTGAGAATAACCCACAAGTTCTTAAATTTACACTTTGATCCAAATGTTTACCTAATATAATGGAAAACGGAGGAAAAGAAAAGGCGCGTTTCTCTCTCTCTCTTTTTCTCATCCATTGTTGTTTTCTCTCTCTTAGCGATTTTTGTTGTTCATTGTTGCTATTGCTTTATTCATCATCTTCTACTTCATTATCATCTTCATATTCTTCTTGTTGACCATTGTTGTTGTTGTTGTTACCGCTACTGCTGCTATTTGACCAATTTTTGAGGTCAAATTTTATTTTGTACATCGCTTTCCACTTTGACATTACTTCATAGGAGAGACTTTGGTAAGTTAAATTATGATTTTTAGTTGAATTTGTCATTTGGATAATTGTTATTGTGCTGCTTTTTCAACAATAGATAACACGCGAACATGAATGCAACATAAGAGCCATTTGTTTAAATAGATCAATCATCTGTTGCGACAGATGAGACATCTGTTTCAATGGAAGACTCATATGTTGGATTCATGTTTATGGTTCTACAGTACTTTAATATGAATCGAACAGATGGGTCATTTATTGCAACATATTAGTTATCTGGTTCAACATGATAAATATTTATTACAACAGATTAGTAACCTGTTGAAACAGAACCTGAACTCGATTCCAACAGACGTGTTGTCTGTTGCAACAGGATAAATATCTATTGCACCAGATTAGTAACCTGTTGCAACAGAACCTGAACTCGATTCCAATAGATGGTAAATATCTGTTGCAACATATTAGTAACCTGTTACGATAGAACCTGACCTCGATTCCAACAGACGCGTCGTCTGTTGCAACAGGTAAGTCATCTGTCGCAACAGATTAATTATCTGTTGCAACATGTCACTCATCTGTTGGAATCAACTTCAAAGGTGCCTTAGTACTGTAATATCTATCACAACAAGTGCTTCATCTATTGCAACAGATATATAGTCTGTTGCAACATATGATTCACTTATTACAACAAATGACTCATCCGTTGAAATCAGCTTCAGGAGCGCAACATGAATCCCAATAGGTAAGTAATTTGTTGTGACTGATTACTTACCTATTGCAACAGATTATACATTTATTGGGATTCATGTACGACACTATGAAATCACTATTAGCTTTTTTTAATAAATGACTTTATTTAGGTACCACTAATGGAGGGATCAATAACAATAGGGGTGAATTGTCATGGTCAATGAATCTTGAAGAGCAATCGATATGTATGACGTTGGAAGGAGGGTAGAATGCTAGAGACGATAGCTATGACAGTCCAAAGTGATGTTTTGTATGATGATTTTGTAAACTTAATCATCAACTATTGTGGAATGAATTGTCCATCGAAAGAACTTGTCATTAGTTACATGCACAACTCCTTTGAAAATCAGAGGGTTCTACCTTTCAAGATAATCGATCAGGTTCGATTGTGTGCTTATCTTAGTGATTCATCCAGTCCGGTGTTAAGGGTGTACATGGTTGAAAAGACGAGAAAGAATGAGAACTAGAATGCAGAAGAAGAAGAACAACAAGACATCTTTGATGATAGGTTGGATAATCTAGACATAAATATTCCAGATGATGATCAGACACCTACGCCTGTTTATGCGACCAATATGGTGGACAATTCTTCTCGATTGACATAGTCTGGTAATCTTTAAGACGATAGGACCAGCTTTTTCAATGGAATATCATTCAAGGACAAGAAAGAACTATCTACCACTTTGTTTATTTCTTGCTTGCAAAAAGATTTCAGAATAAAGAAGGTGATTAATTCGAGCAATGTCTTTTGCTACAAATGTGCTATTTCAAACTGTAAGTGGTGGTTGAGAGCGGTGAAGTACGTAAGTTTTGAAAAATTCATCATTCATAAACATGAAAAGTATCACACATGTGGTTCAGATCACATCTCGAACTAAAATCCTCACGCCACGGCAAAGGTCCTCGGTGAATATTTCAAGAATAGTTTCCTCGATGGCAAAGGCCCTTCTACAAGGGTTATGGACAATCAACTCCTTACAAAATTGGGTTTCATGGTCAGTTATTGGAAGATATATACGGCCATGGGGATTGTCAAGGACTTGGTTAGGGGGACACACAAGCATGGGTATGCAGTCCTGGAGGCCTACCATTACATGATTAAGTCCACAAATCCCGGAAGTAATACGGCATTGCATGTTGATGAAAACGGAAGGTTCAAGTACTTTTTTATATCCTATGATGCTTGGATTCAAGGTTTTTGATATTTGAGAAAAGATGTAGCCGTCGACGATACCTTCTTGAGGAGCAGGTATAATGGAGTTCTGCTAGAGGTGGTGGCACAGGATGCGGAGAATCACATCTTTCCAGTTGCTTTTTGTGTAGCGGACAAGGAATGTGATAACTCTTATGGATTTTTTTAAATAACTACGAAGCTGCGTCGAATATACCGAAGAGTTGTGTTTTATTTTGAATAGGCATCCAAGTATTCCAAAGATGGGTTCAATTTTCTTCACTTAAGCTTACTTTGGTTGTTGCATCAGGCATCTTGGAGAGAACATTCGAACCAACTATCACAACGAAAGGGTCTTTATCCCTTTTTATAGAGCAGCTAAAGCATATAGTATAGAGGAGTTTTTAGACCATTTCAATCAAATAGCAGATGTCCATCCTAAGGCAGTAGAACATCTCGTTCATGTCTGTTTCGAGAGATAGAGTCAGGCATTCTGTCCGACAGATAGGTACATTCTTATGAATTTAATGTCTTGTTTTAGTTACAAGTTTAGTATGCTGTCGTACTAAGTAATTATTTTGTATAGGTACAATATTATGACATCAAACATAGCTAAATCGGTGAATTCATTATTTTGCGATGAAAGAGAATTTTCCATCAAGGCTCTATTTGAAATAATAAACAAGAAGTATGTCCAATTTTGTAACGAAAGACGTGTGTAGTTCGAGGGCCCAAGAAGAACCCATTTGTTCTAGAAATCAAAGAAATAATATCAACGAATATCAATTTAGGGAATAGGTTATTATCTCATCAAATAGCAGAATATAAATTCAGTATCACTGATCATGGTGATTTGCCACGATCGATCTATAAATAAGATCTTGTATGTGTAGAGTTTTTAACTTGGACAAAATAACTTGTTCACATGCTATGGCAGCACTTTGAGCTCAATACAGTGCAAAATATGGACCTAAAATTTATGAGCACTCCTCTCCATATTATTCAGTGGAAAAATATAAAATGGTATATAGTGGGCATATTACTTCGGTGCCTCCCAAAGAATCTTGGGTTGTTCCTGCAGAGCTTTTAGGGAGATTAATACCTCCTCCATATATTGACCCAAGCACTATCAAACCGGGAATAAAGCCATATAAAAGGAGGCATAGAGTCGGACAATCATTTTCATCAAGAAGAAACAAGTGCTCCGTATGTAAGTGCGCTGGCCATAAAATAACTATATGCCCGGATCGTAACCCACTATGATCGTTGTAATTTCAAAAACTTGTGTAGTTGTTTGTTGTGGACTTTTATATATTTAACTCATTGTTGTGAACGTAATGTTATTATTTATTATATATAAAATATCTTTTTTAATAACTTGTTTATCAATAAAAAGAGGCGAAACATGAACTAAATAATACAACAAACCCATTGACGTGCTGTGTTGACCTGCGGTACGGTAGCTCAGTTTTCATTCATTAAAAGAACGCATTCTTGGGGGTATTTAGGTCTTTTCCCCACGTCGTTCAGCCCCCCAAACACGAAATTAAGCCCTTTGGAGAGCAAATATACTCATTCATTCTCCAATTAGCTCAAGAACAAAACCCTAGGTGCTCAAATTTCAAATCAAGAACTCAAGATTCAACCATAAACATTCATAAATTCTTCAATAAAGGTATGTGAGGTGTTCATCCAAGGGTCTCTTCCACCTTTGGAGTCTAAGAATCAGTTTTTAAACTTTAAGTTTATGAATTTCATGAATACCTTGATGGGATTGATAATATTCATGTTTATAATGATTATTTGAGTTTTAAATCCATGTGTTATGCTAAGTTTCATGTGGAGTTTATTGATTTATATGTCATACCATGTGAGATCATGTTAAAGCCTTCAAATTGTGAATTTGATGATTGAATTGTGTGCTCACATGTTGATCAGTGTTATGCGCATGTTCTATGCCTTCCAAGTGTTTGATAAATTGTTTATGTGAACTATTAAGAGAATGAAATCATACAAGTGTTTGTTAAAATGCCGCAATGAATAAATGATGATCAAGTTTATAGTTTACATGTTTCGTGATTATACCATGTCTCTTAATTTTTGCTATCGAGACCTGGGGGTACTTGTACCCCATAATTTAGCTGATTATCTAGATCCATAGTCAGACATAAAACAATATCAGTCACGTCATGATCAGTAGTACTCTCAGTCAGTTATACAGCTCAGGAAAACTCAGTAGATTCAGTAGTAGTTCAGTCTAACTCAGTATTCAGTTCAGACCTCAGTAAACTCTATAAGTTAATAGAATTCAGTAGTACTTCGTCAGTCAATGGAATTCAATAAACTCAGTTCAGTTCAGCTAAGCAGTAATCTCAGTAACCATTCAGTCCAGCCTAGTACAAACTAGAAATCAGTTCAGTGTCTATTTTTAGTTGGGAGTAGGCTTCAACTCCCAGTTAACCCAGAGATGAGGGCATTCCTGTCAGTAGGTGGTTTGACCCTTAGTATCAATCCCTGCGTTACAGAACTACGTAGCCAGCATAGGTTGAGGTATATTCCTGCCAGACATTATGAGGGTTAATACTTTTTATTTGAGTTATTCTGCCAGCGAGGGTTGACGAAAGAGCTTCCTGTCAGAGAGGGTTAACTCATAACTTAACCTTACCCGTGGCACGGTATTGACACCCTTCCAAATGGGGTTATAGGTTGGACCCCAAATTAGTTAGAGAAGGGGCATGCTGGTTAGATGATTACCTCCCACAGTCTCAGTTTCAGTCTTAGTCTTAGAATAGAACTCAGTCCAGTTCTACAGATTTAGGACTATCAGACGTAGTCACTCATCTCAGTACGAAACTCAGTATAGTTCCCCAGAATTCAGGATTGTCATATACAGTCACCCAGTCATCAGTTATACAGTATCAGTTATCCAGTAAATCAGTTGATCAGTATTCAGACTCAGTGTTCAATGTTATCACAATTTCAATTACGGTATACATATTCATGCATGTACTTTTATCCAGTCATACTCATGTTATACAGTTATTATTATTCATACATATGAGCCCATGCATTTAAGCCTACCTCACTGATCATACCAGTACATTTAAAGTACTGACGCATGTTTTTTGCGCTATGATGTCTTATATCATAGGTTCTGATGCACGAGCTCTAGAGCACCCTCAGTAGACCAGACTTTCAACATTCAGAGTAGTGGTGAGTCCTCTTAGTTCGAGGACATGATTACTATTTATAGTATTTCAGTTTATATTAGTAGACGGAGTTAGTTGGGGACTTGTCCCATCAACTTCACAGTTTAGACAGTTAGAGGCTTTCCAGACTAGAGTATTTTAGACAATTATTTAGATTTTAGTGTTGTCTTTCAGTTTTGGTATTTAATACCGCATTCAGTATTATTTACAAATTGAACCTTATGGCATGTTTTTACCTAATTCTGCATATTATTCAGTGTTATTATTCAGTTATTGCAACAGGTACTAGTCATGGATTAACTTGTGGTCTCTCGGGATTATGAGCACCATGTAGAATCCAGGGTACAGACTCGGGGTGTTACAATTATTTTCAACAGATTACTCATCTGTGACAACAGATAGACATTAGTTGGAAGAACAAAACACAGTTTCATCAAACTGGAATATTTTTCTCCAACAGATGGATAATCTGCTGACAAGCCCAACTGATCTGTTTCAACAGATGATCCATCTGTTGAAAGAACTTAAATGCCAAAATTGCTATTGCTACTGGATTCAAAATTGCTCCTTACCTCCAACAGTCGACATGTTAATATGTTTAGAAGAAGGAATAGACATAATGAAAATTAAATAAGAATTAAAAAGTCAAAGTCGGCCAACAATAAATTTTCTATTAAATAAAAAATAAAATACATTAGGTGTAGATCCGATATAGAATTTAAAAAATACATTCTAATTATTCTTATTATCAACAACAACATTATTATTGCCAGCCGACCAATCTTTAACCGGCGGCAGCAAGGCCCTTCTAATCTTGCAAATCTCGATGATTATCCGAGCTCCTATGGCGGACAACTCCCACCGTAGTTTGTGAACCTGCGACTCAAGTTCTCAGACATTGTCTTGTAGAATTACAACGACCCAATTTGTTTCAGCCATATCTATAACACGCATGAATTGAAAAAAAACATAAACACAAAAGTAATGAAAAGAGTCCGAATGTAATACAACGTATACTACGAACTGGTATATTTACACACAAACAAAAACTTACCTCAACGAGGAAAGAATATTCTCTTTGAAGAGAAGTGGTTGAAGATGTAA
The DNA here is from genome assembly GCF_002878395.1 of Capsicum annuum. NCBI lineage: Eukaryota > Viridiplantae > Streptophyta > Magnoliopsida > Solanales > Solanaceae > Capsicum > Capsicum annuum. Next base: position 185,016,122 of record NC_061114.1, read on the forward strand.
TCCAAAAATACAAAATACAAGAAATAAATAATAGTGGAGGGATCTATTTATAGAGGATTGAATTTAAATATGTTAGGCAAAAAGGCACGACTCTTCAGGTCCATTGTATTAATTACATTAAAACTGCTGGCTTTTTATTTTCTGTGAAAAGATGTGACTTTTTCTTTTATATCCAAACTTCTCACCTTTTCAAAATGGTTTGAGACTTAATAACAACCGTTATTATTGAGCTATTACAACAGATCATTTAGGCAAAAAGGCACGACTGTTCAGGTCCATTGTATTAATTATATTCAAACTGTTGGCTTTTTATTTTCTATGGAAAGATGCAGTTTTTTATTTTATATTCAAACTTCCCATCTTTTTGAAATGGTTTGAGACTTGATACTTAATAACAACCGTTATTATTGAGCTTCTAAAACAAATCATCGATCTGTCACAACAGATAACCCACTATCACAACAAATTTACTATCGGTTGCAACAGATAGTCTATATGTGCAATAGATAATACATCTGTTTTAATATATGGATTATCTGTTGCGACAGATGGACCATCTTTTGGAGGAGATGTTTTAATTTCTTCTAACAGCTGATTTATCAGTTGCAAAAAATGGGGAATTAATCTAAATTGGTGACTATTTTATTATTTAAATAGATTTAAAATAAAAAAAGGTGAAAAGTCACGACTTGTAGCACTTGTTTTTTCCTGACGGACATGTAGTCCTCTGACATTGAAGATGGTTACCCTTTGAGACTCTGTGGTCTTGTACACTACTAAACGATGCGAAGTGAAGAATAAACACTATTCGACATTGATAGGGTAGGAAAAATAAGGTGCGTGCAGATGAATGGATCCACTTTCATGCGTGGGAATTATGTATTACCGATCTAGCTATCCGGACAGATACACATAAAGTACAATGATTTTGTGAATGTAGTTTTTTATTGATTAGACATTAATCCTTCAAATGAGATCCTGCATTTTACAGTTTACTTTGATAGGTGCGAATTGATAAGGCTGAAGGGTTCCAATATGGTGGGGTCAGTACCCTGTTACAATTTAATGACAATTTTGCTCATGTTTATTTGTCAATTTTGGGTAAGGTTTCAAGTTTTTAGCAGAAGTATAAATATCGAATAATGATTGGACCGATTTAAAGGGTTCAATGAACTTTTGAAAGGCCTCCAAAGCCTCGCACTGCTGCAAACAAGAATGAAAAATCAATAGAAATTCCCTTAGTCCAAATTTATATAGATGGGTTGCACAAGAAGACTATTATAAAGCAGAAGGTGTTTGGAAGAATACCTGTGCGGGAGGGGTGTGTGTGTGTGGAGAAGACCATATATCAAATCATACCTTATTAAAGAAGAAACACAGGGTAGAAAGGAAAGTGTAGCGAATCTGGCCAATGAAATTGACTTGAAAGATGAAAAACTGAATGAGCTTCAAATGTGGAAGTGCATCCAAATATTAAAAACCGTCAGTCGTTCCTACAAAAAAAGGTAAAGAGGGCTAGAGCTGGACACTTTGCCAGAGATTACAACTAGCGAGCGTGACCTGAATGAAGACCCACAAAGATGCAGGATGATAACTCTAAGGAAGAAGCTTGGAGAATATAGAGAATTTGTAAGATTTTCAGTCAAGAATGAAACCTGGACCAATAACTACAGAAGTAAAAATAAGGGATCAAGTCAAAGAGTCAATTTCTGAAGTCTAACTTGCTTCCCATGCCTTCTCTTTGTAGTTTTGATCAGGTCAATAGAAATAGAAACAAAAAGGTTTGAAGTTGGGCAGAAATCGCATGCCTTGTTGTTTCCACTTCCTTTGATCAGACTAGAGCCATAAACAGGAGGCATGGGAAGGAAGTTTAATTTGAGAAATTTCCACCTTGGCTTGATCCCTTATTTTTGCTTCAGGAATTATTGGTTCAGGTTTCATTCTTGACTAAAAATCTTACCAATTCTCTATATTCGCCAAGCTTCTTCGTTAGAGTTCTCATGTTACATCTTTGTGGGTCTTTATTCAGGCCACGCTCGCTAGTTGCAGTCTCTAGCAAAGTGTCCAGCTCTAGTCCTCTTTACTATTTTTTTTTCAAGAACGACTGACGGATTTTAATAGTTGGATGCACTTCCAAATTTGAAGCTCATTCAATTTTTTCTTCTTTTAAGTCAATTTCATTGGACAAATTTGCTACACTTTTCTTCCAACCCTGTGTTTCTTATTTAATAAGGTTTGAGTTAATATATGGTCTTCTCCACCCGCTTCCCGCATAGGTACTCTTCTAATCACCTTATGTTTTACAATTTTCTCCTTGTGTAAGCCATCTATATAAATTTGGACCAAGGGAGTTTCTACTGATTTTCTATTCTTGTTTACAATAGTGCGAGGCTTTGAAGGCCTTTCAAAAGTCCATTGAACCCTTAAAATTGGTCCAACACTATTAGATATTTACACTATTACTAATAAATTGAACCTTTCCCCAAACTTGACACATAAACATTAGTAAAATCTTTATTAAACCATAATAGGGTATCGACACCACCTACTTGTTCCCTGAGCCTTACTAGTTTGAACTTAACAAACTTAACTGTAAAACTCAAGATCTCATTTTAAGGATTAATGTATAATAGGTAAAGAACCAACATTCACAAAATCAGTGTACTTGTGTTTTCACGATAGGTTGATCAGTAATACATACCTCCCACATATGAAGTGGTTCTATCTGTAAACAGCTTATTTCTCTGAACCCATCTTTGCTCTAGCCTTTAATGTTGATTGGGAAAAAGTTGATCTAGTTTTAGTTCTTTTTATCTACAAACAAGGAAAAAACATTTGATGTCAAAAAAGATAAGAACAAAAAGAATATTACAAAAGGGTAACACAAAATTGAATGAATACAACACATTACAATAATTTGATGCAACTAATCTGCATAAGACTTCTGTCGGCTCTGAGCAGCCCGAAGTTTTTCTCTAATTAACAGAACTTTCTCTAAGGTATCGAATACTAAGTCAGGACCTATGACTGAGGCCTCACTAACTTCGAACCAACCAATCAGAGATCTACATCTTCTACCATAGAGAGCTTCGAATGGAGCCATCTGAATACTGGAATGATAGCTATTGTTGTATGCAAACTCAATCAAAGGAATCAATTGCACACGCCCTTAGCATATGTTGTAGAGTCTGAATAGTCCTTTTTTCTTGACCATCTGTCTGAGGATGAAAGGCAGTACTGAGATGAACTTGGGTACCAAGACCTTTTTGGAATGCTTTCCGAAAATGAGAGGTGAACTGGGTACCTCTGTCTGAGATAATTGATAATGGAACGCCGTGCAATCTGACCAACTCCTTGATGTATAGCTTGGCATAATCCTCGGCTGAATAAGAGGTATGAACTGGAAGGAAAAGAGCTGATTTGGTCATTCTGTCTACAATGAACCAGATTGAATCATGCTAACGACGAGTTTGAGGCAAACCCATTACGAAGTCCATGTTCATAACTTCCCACTTCCAAGTAGGAATAACTCCTGCATAGGACCACTAGGCTTCTGATGCTCTATCTTAACTTGCTGACATGTAGAGTACTTAGCCAGAAACTCTGCAACATCTCTTTTCATCCCACTCCACCAATAGATTTCCCTTAAGTCGCAGTACATTTTTGTGGACCCTGGATGAATAGAGTAGCGCGCACCATACACTTCTGCAAGAATTTGCTGCCTTATGTCATCTACGTATGGAACACAAAGATGACCCTTACAACGAAGAATACTATCTCTCCCTTGGGAGAAAACCTCTATTTTCTGATTCTAAACTGAATCTTTTAGCTTGACAAGGCTAGGATCCTTATCTTGCTTTTCTTTCACCTCAAAAACTAAAGATGATTCTGAACTACTCTGAACATATACACCGCCCTATGAAGAGTCAACTAACCAAATGCCTAGTCTGGCAAGCTGGTGGACTTCTTGGACTAACTTCTTCTTACTATCATCAATATGAGAAATACTACCCATGGACAGTCTACTGAGAGCATCGGCTACTATGTTGGCCTTGCCCGGATGATAGAGGACACTTATCTCATAATCTTTTAAGAGCTCTAACCACCTTCTCTGATGAAGATTAAGATCTTTTTAACAAAAAACATACTGAAGGCTCTTATGATCTATGAAGACGTCTACATAAACTTCGTAGAGATAATGCCTCCAAATCTTTAAGGCAAAGACTACGGTTGCTAATTCAAGATCATGAGTAGGATAATTCTTTTCATGGGGTTTAAGCTGTCTAGAGGAATAGGCTATGACGTTACCATGATGCATAAGGACACAACCTAAACCCACTCTAGATGCATCTAAATATACTACAAAATCTTCTGAACCATCTGGTAATGCTAGTACTGGAGCTGAGGTGAGTCGAGTCTTTAATTCTTGGAAACTCTTCTCGCATGAATCTGACCACTGAAACTTGACCTTCTTCTGAGTTAATCTGGACATAGGAGATGCAATATAAGAAAATCCTTCAACAAACCATCTGTAATAGCCAGCCAAACCCAAGAAACTCCTGATATCTGATGAATAAATAGGGCGAGGCTAGTTTCTTACTGCTTTGGTCTTTTGAGGATCTACTCTAATTCCATCACCTAAAATAATATGGCCAAGAAATGCTAATGATCTTAGCCAAAATTTGCATTTACTGAATTTGGCGAATAACTAATAATTTCTGAGAGTCTGGAGTACTATTCTAAGATGGTCTGCATGATCTCGCTCAGTACGAGAATAGACCAGAATATCATCTATGAAAACTATGATGAACATGTCCAAGTACTTTTTGAACACGCAATTCATCAAGTCCATCAAAGTTGCTGAGGCATTGGTAAGACCAAATGACATGACTAGAAATTCAAAGTTACCATACCACATATGGAAAGCTATCTTCAGGATGTCACATTCTCTAACTCTGAGCTGATGATAGCCGGATCTGAGGTCTATCTTAGAGAAATAACTGTCACCCTAAAATTGGTTAAAAAAGTCATCGATTCTGGGAAGAGGGTACTTGTTCTTGATCGTGACTTTATTGAGTTGACGGTAACCTATACACATTCTGAGTGAACCGTATTTCTTGCACACGAATAAGATTGGTGCGCCCCACGGGGAAATGCTAGGTCTAATGAATCCCTTATCTAAGAGATCCTTCAACTGTTTTTTCAGTTTCTTGAGTTCTACTAGTTCCATTCTGTATGACAGAATAGAGATAGGCTGAGTGTCTTAAAGAAGATCAATACCGAAGTCTATTTCTCTTTTGGGAGAAATTCCTGGAAGATCTTTGGGAAAGACATCTGAATATTCATTCATTACTGGGACTGATTTGAGACTAGAAGCCTTAGAACTGGAATCTCTAACATGAACTAGATGATAAACACATCCCTTAGATATCAATTTCCTTGCCCGAAGGTAGGAAATAAGTTGACCCCTGAAAGCGAATACACTACCTTTCCACTCTAGGATGGGTTTATTCGGGAATTGAAACTGAACTATTCTATTTCTACAGTTGATTGTGCCATAGCAAGAATAAAGCCAATCCATGCAGAGAATGACATCAAAATCAGTCATTTCTAATTCGACTAAGTCTGCTGAAGTGACTTTCTAAAATATCATAACCGGGCAATTCATGTATACTCTCCAGGCTATTATGGTTTTACCCACTAGGGTAGAGACTGAGAAAGGCTCGTCTAGAATTTTGGGACTGATTTCAAAATCAACTACTATATAAGGAGTAACAAAAGACAAGGAAGCTTCTGGATCTAGCAAAGCGTAAACATGCACATGAAAGATCTGTAACATACCAGTAACTACATCAAGAGAACTTTCCTGATCTTGTCGAGTTTGAAGAGCATAGAGACGATTTGGGCATTGTCTACTAGTAGCACTGGAAGTGGCACCCTGCTGATTTGGGCGACCGGACTGAGATGAGGAGCGATTCTGTTGCCCCTAAGGACCTGGATATAGACAGTCTCTAACTCTATGGCCTGGCTTTCCACAACCAAAAGAAATTCCACTACCTGCTCTATACACATCTTGATGGTGCTTACCATAAGTCTGGGAAAGAGGATAGGTGCGGGCACTACTAACACTGCCCTGGGTCTTAGAGCCTGGCACTCTATCTTTGTTATCCTCTCTGAACTTAGGAACTGGAGCACTGGCTGTACAGGGAGCTTTAACTGATGACTTAGGATGAAACTGAGAATGATTCCTCTTTCTTATTTAGGCTGAGCAAAGTTGAAACTACCTATCTTCGCTCTCTTATTCTGCTTTTCCCTCTACTTAATTTTTTGCTCTTCTATCTACTGAGCATGGGTCATAAGTCTAGCTAAGGTCATGTCACTGTTCAGCATGGCGGATCTACACTCATTAACCACACTGTTGTTCACCCCTAAAGTGAACTTACTCATCTTGGATCTACTGTCTGCAACCACATGAGGGTCATACCTGGCTAATTGAGTAAACTTAAAAGAATACTCTTTCACCGTTATATTGCCCTGCCTGAGGTTAATGAACTCTAGCACCTTAGCTTCTCTAAGCTATTGGGGAAAGAATCTGCCTAAGAAAGCAGTGACAAACTCTTCCCACTCTATAAGACCTGCTTCATCTGATCTTTCAGACTTCCACTGTTTGAACCAAGCATAAGCCACATCCTGCAACTGGTATGCAGCTAGCTCAGCACTCTTAACAGTACTCACCCTCATGGCGTCTGTCACTTTCTGAACTTGATCTAAAAATTCCTGAGGGTCTTTATCTACCTTAGACCCGAGGAAGGTTGGAGGATTCATTCGGGTGAAGTCCCAAATTTTTGGTACAGCTGAGTTGGCCACTGGGTTAGCTGAAACAACTGTTGGTCGTTTATTATGAGCAGTGACTTATTGAGCAAGGGTGTTAAATACAGTCCTGAACTCCGCATGAGAAACATAATCGCCCAAAGGTTCTTCGGGCTGAGGGGCTGACTAATTTCTTCTCTTCGGAGGCATGTTCTGAAATAAAGAGAAGAAGAAGATTAGACTGAGAGACTGACTTGTGATTATGCTCACAGGCACGACATGAATACTAAAAGAAGGAAAACTGTTCTTAAAACATCTCATAGCCTCTTGCACATAAATGTGGCGGGCAACACACCCATGTACACGACTCTACTAAATACGGCTTGCAGACTTCCTAGGACTCTATTGAACCTTAGGCTCTGATACCAAGTTTGTAATGACCTAATTTGCTAAACCAAAATTCTATAGGTGCTCATGACCCCAAAGGACCACAAGATAACCCATAACTGATATCTGTACCTGTATACTGCATAAGATAACATAATAATATAGAAACATACACTTAAAGGCCATAAGGTTCGATCATGAACATAACTTAATAATGTAACATCTGTGTGGGGTAATAGAATACCCAAAACAAAACTGAAAATACTGAAGTCTGAACATGATAGTCTGTATCTAGTCTGTATCAACTTTGAAATCCTCTACTGTTTGAAGAATCTGAATAAGGAGTTGAGGAGACACGTCCCCAACTAACTCCAACTAATAAGATAATCAATGAGATACTAGAAAATTATTTTTATCCTCGAAGGATAAGACCTCACTTCTACTCTGATTGCTGAAACTAGAATCTACTGCTAATCTAAAACTTGTGTCTCTGAACCTATGGTGTAACATAAAAACAAAGCACCATAGCACGAATACGTCAGTACATATGTATTGAGTATACATGTGAGGTAGGCTATATGAAAGGGTTTGGATGCATGAATAATGCTAACTGACTGTCTAACATGAACGTGAGAATATATGCATAAATGCGTAACTGTAATTGATAATGTGATTTCGTGATTTCTGAGTCTGTATACTGATAACGTGACATGCTAGTAACTGATATAACTAATAACATAAAGGACTATATCTGAATAATGCTGATAACATGGGTGACTATATCTGAGTATAACTGATAATGTGGGTGACTGTAGCTAACAGTCCTGAATCTAATGGAACTATTTGAGTACCGTACTGTATCTAAGTTGATTGTATCTGACAGTCCTAAAATCTGAAGAACTATCTAAGTTCTATTACTAAGACTGATTGACTGCATCTGATAGTCCTGATTCTATAACATAAAATAATGGGAAGTAGTATCTAACCGACATGCCCCAAATATGCTATAATAGCTGAGCTGGGGTCCAATCTATGCCCTGATTAGAAGGGTGTCAATATCGCGCCACTGGTAAGGACAATATGTGAGTTACCTTTATATAACAGGTAACTCTAGAGAGAATGGCGGGAACCCTCACATAACAGGTTAATCTACCTCATCTACCCTCATATAGCAGGCTACGATGTCTCAACCTATGCTGGCTACATAGTTCTAGAATGCAAGGATTGCTTCTAGGAATCACACCCTCGTATAATAGGTGATTCCCCACCCTTGGGTTCACTCGGTGCTAATTCCTACTCCCATCTGAATGGACACTGAACATGATTTACTGAACTGAGCATGGACTGAGTTACTGAATTTCTGTGGCTGACGGAATCTACTGATATCTGACAACTGACTAAGTCATGATATCATGGAGATTTTTCCTAATTCATAAGAATATCTGAAGTCTAAGATTTCATAGCCTAACTGAGAGTATCATGAAAACATGACATGGATCTAGGCACACAACTAATATTTTGGGTACAAGTACCCAAGGACTCGATAGAAGGAGACTGACATAATAAGATTTACTTGAAGACTTGACTATCATCATAATACATACTACCTTCATATAAGCATTTCATCAAACATGTAATAGGAATGATCTTGGGCATACATGGGGATTTCATGATATCATGCTAGTTAGACAATATTCCTTCATCTAGGAATCTAATCAAACATATGACAGGCATGGTACATATAAACATCATTATTCAATTCTAATTTCATCATTCAAGGGTTTAAATCTTAGTGTTGCATGAATCTATGGCTATAATAATTAAACTCACATAGAAACTGTAATACCCTGGGAAATTTTTCGTTGAAATTTTGTGCGTAAACGTGTTGGGTTCTATCTTCTAGAATGAATTAAATTTTTTTGTGTGAAATATCTTAGATTATAACCTACCATTGCGTATAGTATCGAATAAGATTTTCAACGATATATGGATCATCCAAAACGGACACCCGAGCGACGAGTTATGAACATTAAGATCGAACCATGAATAGTAGTGAACAGTAAAACCTGCAGGAAAAAGTACTGAGGCCTGACGTATTTTTTCTCCAACTTTAAATGGTCATAACTACTTATACATAATGATCCGGGTGATCTAATATATATCAACGGAAACCTCTGAGAGTCTTATTTCCAATGAAATTGGTTTCATCCAATTTGTCTATCGAAGCAAAAAGTTATAGTCGATCTACTTCAGCCTATCAAAAGTGAATTTTTGGGTTAACTTCAAACGATCATAACTCATCGTACACAATGATTTGGGTGAGATACTATATATCAACAAAAATATATGAGAGTCCTCTTTCTAATGAAATTGGTTTCATCCAATTTGGATATCAGGGTAAAACATTATGGTTAATCTACTTCAGACTATCAAAACAGTCCACCAAAGGACAGATTCGAGAATTTTTTGATTTTTAGTGGCGTTTTGGTCATTCCCCCTCACCTAAAATCCATCCAAACCCTATTTTAAAGCCTATTAGAAGCATTATATGTTATATTTCATCAAACTCCCTCAAAAAGAAAACCCTAAGCTCCTACATCCAACTTCAAGAACCTACAAAGTTCACCATTAATTCTACAAATTTATTCAAGATTCCAAGTTCCTAGTTCAAGAACTTCAAGAACCTCCAAAGTTCACCATTAATTTTGCAAATTTATTCAAGATTACAAGTTCCTAGTTCAAGAACTCCAAGAACCATCATTCAAAGGCACGATTAACATCTCAAAAATGAGTATCGATCTAAAGTTCATCATTCAAGGTATGTGGGGGTTTTCAACAAGAACTCTCTTTCTTTCTTGTGCCCAAAAGTAATTTTCTTTACTAAGGCATGATTTTTATTTGATTTTTATGAATTTGAAGCATGAACCCATATCTTATGATGATTATTATGAAATCTTGATGTTTATGATTTTGAAAGATGAATTTACATGTGTGGAGATATAAAGCATGAATCTTGAATGATATTTATCATGATTTTGATATTTGGGTCGTGAACCCCCATTGAAAATTGTATTTTTTGAGAAAGTGTGTGTTATAAGCACGTTGATGTTGAATATTTGAGATATTTTGAATGATTTGACCTTTTGATCTTAATGGAGTTGTTTTGAACTCGAGTGTGAAAGAAATCCACAACGTGGTTGATTTTGATAGATGGGAAGCATGATGGCTCTCGATGTATATTTATATATTACTGAAACTGTTTTGTTGTGGATTGTCTTTGAAATGATCTGAGCTAAGTCTGGGAGAAATCTTTAGCACCGAGTGGGAGGTATAAAGCGACCTTACTTCCCTAAAACTACGTGCCCCTGTAGGAGTGAGCTTGAGGCTAATTTATATAGTGATCACTAGTTTGTGTGGATTTGATATTGATAGTCCTACTCCGATGGCAAAGATAGGATGACCCTTCCCAACGTGGGTTGTATGTTGGACTTCATGTAGCTCACATAGTTTATGTCGGTTATAGGATCTCCCAGTGTGTGTGTGTTTCCTTGTGTCTATGGTGAACAGTGAAGTGATTTGAAAGTGGAATTGTGAAAGTTACTCTTTCGAAAGATTTAAATGATATTTACATTATGAGAATTGATATTCTTGATGAACTAAAAGTGATTGACAAATTATATGATGAATCACATCTGTTATTATACTTATTTCATCCTCTCATGATTAAGATGATTTTCTTTGGGCTATGTGATTCTTTCATACATCCTGCATATTTCTTATAATATTTATGATGATGAAGTTTATAAAACTGCATACACCCTCATATACTCGGTTTCTTTCCATGGTACTGAACCACATCTTCAGATGTGGGCTGTATTTTCTCAAAATGTAGGTTCAGGTGCTCAGTTCCAAGTTTGACAGTGATTCTTTGGGCACACTGTTCTACATCCTCTATCATGATGAGTCCTCGTGTTCTGAGGACGTGATGTCTGATGTTGGTTTCATGGAATTATTTACATTTGATAACTGAGTATGAGTCAGTTGGGGCATGTCTCAGTGACTCGCTAGTTTTATTGATTTTCTTAGAGGCTTGTCAGACTAGTATAGATGTTAGGAGTTGACTAATAAGTCATATTTTGATATCTTTCTGAAATTCTTTTATTCTTGGATGATGATTACTCTATTGATATTTGAGGGTTATTTATGGAAATCCTGTTGATTCGTGTTGAACTAAATGAAAATGGCTCAAAGGGTTATATTGGGGATACTCGTAGCCTCAAGCACTATGTGATGCTCTGGAACCCATTTTTGGGGTGTTACAAACTTGGTATCAGAGCCTAAGGTATTAAGGTGTCCTAGGGAGTCTGACAAGCTGCGTTAATTAAAGTATTGATCATCGGTGTGTAGCGCGCCACATCTATGAGCAAGAGGCTACAAGACATTTTAGGAAAAAGTGTGATTCTTTCTTTCAGAAGTCTATCGTGCTTAAAGTGTCCCTCTCTGCTATTGATTCATGCTCTCCTCTTTTAGAAATATGTCTCCACGTCGAGCAAGAAGAAATAATGATGGTCAGCAACCTTAACCCACAGACCCATTGAATAAAAACATATCTCATGCTTAATTTTGGGCAGCCTTTCAGGCGCTGGCCTAAGCTGTTACTGCAAATATTCAGGCCAACCAAGCCCTGGCTCTACAGCAGCAGGGAGGTGATTCAGCTACTGCCAGGATCCATGACTTCATATGGATGAATTCGCCAGAATTCTATAGGTCCAAGTCTGATGAGGATCCACGGTTGTTTTTAGAGGAGGTGCAGAAGATTACTCAGGTGATACATGTATCTGAGGAACATAGTGTGGAGTTGGCTGTGTATAGGTTGAAAGACCTTGCTTATGACTGGGTTATTGCTTGGAGGAAAGGTAGAGATAAGGGAGTTGTCCCTACAACTTTGCAAGAGTTCCAAGATGCATTCCTGGATAAGTTTTTCCCTTTAGAGATGAGGAAGACAAAGGTGGAAAAGTTTATAAACCTACGATAGGACTCTATGACTCTTAGGGAGTACTATCTAAAGTTCAATTAGTTGGCCAAGTATACTCCAGACTTAGTGGCTAATAATCAGGCTATTATGAGTAAGTTTGTGACTGGAGTGTCAAGTTATGTGGTTAAGGAGTGTAGGTCTACTATGTTGAATAGTGAAATGAATCTTTCAAGGCTGATGACTCATGCCCAACAGATTGAGGTAGACAAGATTAAGGAGAGAGATAGAATAAGAGGGAATAAAAGAGCTAGGTCCGAGCAACACAGACAGGGTCAAACTAGATCACAGGGAGGGAGTCGCCCTCAGTATTAGGATCGTTCATCTATGCCAACACCATCATCTGCTAGTGCTCCCGTGCCTAGAAGTAGGCAGGAGCAAGGTAGCAGGTTATATGCATCCAGGTCCCAGTCCAGTGCTGGCAGTAAGCCAAATCGTCCTCTCTTTCCTAAGTGTGGTAGGGCTCATTCAGGTGAGTGTTGGGGTGAGAAGAGGGATTGTTTTTGGTGTGGTGACATGGGTCACAGAGTTAGAGATTGTCCATAGAATGGACAAGGGCGTCGTGACTATTGCCCTCAGACCTAGACTCAGACTGTTAGTGCTCCAGTTCCAGTGACTTGCCCAACCCCAGCTCAGGGTGCCTCTTCTAGAAATGCTGGCGGGCAGCGCCAGAATAGATTCTATGATTTACCATCCTGCTAGGAATAGGAGGACTCTCCCAATGTTGTTACAGGTATGCTTCGTATATTTTAGTTTGATGTGTATGCTTTGTTGGATCCTGGATCCAGTTTCTCATATGTTATACCTTTGATTGCTATGAATTTTGAAATGAGTCCTGAGATTATTCCTGAGCCTATCATAGTTTCTACCCCAGTGGGTGATTCGATTGTTGCCCAGAAAGTGTATAAAAAGTGTCCTGTTACTGTTCTTCATAGAGTCTTGTTGGCTGATCTGATTGAGTTAGACATGGTAGATTTTGATGTGATTTTGGGTATGGACTGGCTGTATTCTTCTTATGCCTCTATTGATTGTTGGACCCGAGTGGTCAAGTTTCAGTTTTCGGATGCATCCGTGTTTGAGTGGTCTGGGAATTTTGTGTCACCCAAGAGTCATTTTATCTTGTACCTCAAAGCTAGAAAGGTTATTTCCAAGGAGTGTATTTACCTTTTGGTTAGATTCAAAGACACTAATTCTGAGACTCTAACTCTCCAGTCTGTTAACGTCGTCAATGAGTTTTCTGATGTCTTTCCAAATGATCTCCCAAGGATACCTCCTAATAGAGAGATAGAGTTCAGGATTGATCTTCTTCCCAATACTCAACCTATTTCTATTTCTCCTTACCGTATGACCCCTACAGAACTTAAGGAGTTGAAAGAGCAACTCAAAGATCTACTAGATAAAGGTTTCATAAGGCCCAGTGTTTCTCCTTGGGTGCTCCTATGTTGTTTGTGAGAAAGAAAGATAGCTCTTTGCGTATGTGCATTAATTACTACCAACTGAATAAAGTCACCATAAAAAATAAGTACCCCCTTCTGAGAATAGATGATTTGTTTGACCAATTGCAAGGTGCAAGTTATTTCTCAAAGATAGAAATTCTTTTCGGCTATCATCAACTCAAAGTTAGGAAGTGTGACATCTCAAAAACTACTTTCCAAACTCGTTACGGCCATTTTGAGTTTCTTGTTATGTTTTTTGGGTAAACTAATGCCCCAGAAGCTTTCATGGACCTCATGAATCGAGTGTTCAAACCATATCTGAATATGTTTGTCATAGTATTTATCGATGATATACTAGTGTACTTCCGTAGTGAGGATGAGCATTCTGATCATCTCCGAACTGTCTTGCAAACCCTTAGAGATCACAAGTTGTTTGCCAAGTTTAGTAAGTGTGAGTTTTGGCTAAGGTCAGTTGCTTTTTTGGGTCATATCATTTCTTTCGAGGGTATTAGAGTTGATCCCCAAAAGACCGAAGCTGTTAGAAATTGGCCTAGACTTATTTCTTCGATTGATATCCGAAGTTTCTTAGGTTTAGATGGCTATTACCACTATTTTATTGAGGGTTTCTCCTCTATAGTGTCTCCTATGACTAGGTTGACCCAAAATAAAGTGAAGTTTTTATGGTCTGAATCTTGTGAGAAGAGTTTTCAGGAGTTGAAGACTCGACTCATTTCAGCCCCTGTTTTGACTTTGCCTGACGGTGTTGATGGTTTTGTGGTGTACTGTGATGCTTCGAGAGTTGGTTTGGGTTGCGTATTGATGCAGAAGGGTAAGGTGATAGCTTATGCTTTTAGATAGTTGAAACCCCATGAGAAAAATTACCCCACCCATGACCTTGAGTTGGCTGCTGTTGTGTTTGTTTTGAAAATCTGGACACTATTTGTATGGTGTCCATGTTGATGTTTTCACTGATCATAAGAGTCTGCAGTATGTGTTTACCCAGAGAGAATTGAATCTTAGGCAGAGATAATGGTTAGAATTATTAAAGGACTATGATATGAGTGTGTTGTACCATCCGGGCAAGGCCAATGTTGTGGCGGATGCCCTAAGTAGAGTGTCCATAGGTAGTGTTTCGCATGTGGTAGAAGGTAAGAAAGAGTTGGCTCGTGATGTACATCGTTTGGCTAGATTGGGGGTTAGGTTGTTTGACTCTGCTGAAGGTAGTATAGGGGTTCAAAGTAGTTCCGAATCCTCCTTGGTTTTGGAAGTGAAGGAAAAACAATACTTAGATGCTAGTTTGGTCAGACTGAAGGAGTCAATCAAGGACCAAAAAGTAGAGGTTTTCTCCCAAGGGGGAGATGGTGTGTTGAGATTGTAGGGTAGATTGTGTGTCCCGAATGTTGATGATTTGAGACAGAGAATTATGGCTGAAGTGTACGGGGCGCGATATTCTATTCATCCTGGTGCCACCAAGATGTACTGAGACTTGCGGGAAATCTATTGGTGGAGTGGCATGAAGAAAGATATAGTAGCGTTTGTAGCTAAGTGTGCAACATGCCAACAGGTTAAGGTTGAACACCAAAGACCTGGTGGTATGATGCAAGAGTTTAGTATTCCCACCTGGAAGTGGGAAGAGATAAATATGGACTTTGTGATTGGTTTACTTCTTTCCCGATGCCATCATGATTCCATTTGGGTTGTGGTTGATAGGTTGACTAAGTCTGCTCATTTCTTGCCTGCTCATACTTCATATACTTCTGAGAATTACGCTAGATTGTATATCTGAGAGCTAGTCAGACTGCATGGAGTTCCCTTGTCTATCATTTCGGATAGGGGTACTCAGTTTACTTCGCAATTTTGGAAAGCTTTTCAGAAGGGTCTTGGTACCCAAGTGCTTTTGAGTTCTGCTTTTCATCCCAGACCAATGGTCAGGCTGAGCGGACCATCCAGACCTTAGAGGATATGTTGAAAGCTTGTGCACTTGACTTTAAGGGAAGTTGGGATGATCACCTACTGTTGATAGAGTTTGCTTACAATAACAATTTCCACTCTAGTATTGGCATGGCTCCGTTTGAAGCCTTATATTGGAGGAAGTGTAGATCACCCATAGGTTGGTTCGAGGTGGGTGAAGCGGCGGTGAGTGGTCCTGATTCGGTATTTGAGGCTGTGGAAAAAGTTAAGTTGATTAGGTAATGGTTGAAAACTGTGCAGAGTCATCAGAAATCATATGTGGATGTTAGAAGGAGAGACCTCGATTTTGAAGTTGGTGACCTAGTGTATCTGAAAATTTCACCCATGAGGGGGGTGAAGAGATTCGGAAAGAAAGGGAAGCTTAGTTCCCGTTATGTTGGTCCTTATAAAATTCTTAGCCGTGTTGGTAAGGTAGTTTATGAGGTCGAGTTTCTTTCCGAGTTTTCCTCTATTCATCCAATATTCCATGTCTCCATGCTTAGAAATCATATTAGCGATGCTGTGGTAGTGGATTCCTCTATGAGTACTGACATTCAAGAAAATCTTTCTTTTGATGAGATTCCTGTTGAGATTCCTGATTTCAGTGTCCGAAAACTAAGGAACAAAGAAGTTTCCTTGGTCAAGTGTTGTGGCAAAGCCAATCTGTTGAGGGTGCAACTTGAGAAGCTGAGGCAGATATGCAATCCAAGTACCCGCACCTATTTTTCGCGAACTCCGATCAAGACGAAGGTACCGTTCTTTCCTAAATCATGCACTTTTGATAAAAGTTACAGCAGTTCAGCTGTCATTTATTATGTGTTCAGCTGTAGTTTCTTGAATTTATGTATTCTATGTTGCATTCGGAGTGAGAAACGATATGGTGATGAGTCTAACGAATAGTTTCAGCTGTATGCTCTATTCCCTATCTAATCTTGGCATGTCTAGCGTCATTCAAGGATGAATTTTTCCAAGGGGGAATGATGTAATACCTCGGGAAATTTTTCGTTGAAATTTTATGCGTAAACTTGTTGGGTTCTATCTTCTAGAATGAATTATAAATTTTTCGTGCGAAATGTCTTAGATTATGACCCACCATTGCGTAGAGTATCAAATAATCTTTCCAACGATATGTGGATTATCCAAAACGGACACCCGAGCAACGAGTTATGAACATTCCGATCGAACCGTGAATAGTAGTGAACAATAAAACGTGCAGGAAAAAGTACTGAGGCCTGGCGCATTTTTGCTCCAACTTTAAATGAGCATAAATCCTTGTACATAATGATCTGGGTGATCTAATATATATCAACGGAAAGATCTAAGAGTCCTCTTTCCAATGAAATTGGTTTCATCCAATTTGTCTATCAGAGCAAAAAGTTATGGTCGATCTACTTCAGCCTATCAAAAGTGAATTTTTGGGTCAACTTCAAGCGATCATAACTCCTCGTACACAATGATCTGGGTGAGATACTATGTATCAATGGAAAGATATGAGAGTCCTCTTTTTAATGTAATTGGTTTCATCCAATTTGGATATCGGAGTAAAACATTATGGTTAATCTACTTCAGACTATCAAAATAGTCCACCAAAGGACAGATTCGAGAATTTTTTATTTTTAGGGGCGTTTTGGTCATTCCCCCTCACCCAAAATCTGTCCAAACCCTATATTAAAGCCTATTAGAATCATTATATATTATATTTCATCAAACTCCCTCAAAAAGAAAACCCTAAGCTCCTACATCCAACTTCAAGAACCTCAAAAGTTCACCATTAATTCTGCAAGTTTATTCAAGATTCCAAGTTCCTAGTTCAAGAACTCCAAGAACCATCATTCAAAGGCATGATTAACATCTCAAAAATGAGTATCGATCTAAAGTTCATCATTCAAGGTATGTGGGGTTTTTCAACAAGAACACTCTTTCGTTCTTGTGCCCAAAAGTAATTTTCTTTACAAAGGCATGATTTTTATTTGATTTTTACGAATTTGAAGCATGAACCCATATCTTATGATGATTATTATGAAATCTTGATGTTTATGATTTTGAAATATGGATTTACATGTGTGGAGATATAAAGCATGAATCTTGAATGATATTTATCATGATTTTGATATTTGGGTCGTGAATCCCCATTGGAAATTGTGCTTTTTTGAGAAAGTGTGTGTTATAAGCACGTTGATGTTAAATATTTGAGATATTTTGAATGATTTGACCTTTTGGTCTTAATGGAGTTATTTTGAACTCGAGTGTGAAAGAAATCCACAATGTGGTTGATTTTGATAGATGGGAAGCATGATGGTTCCCGATGTATATTTATATATTACTGAAATTGTTTTGTTGTGGATTGTCTTTGAAATGATCTGAGCTAAGTCTGGGAGAAATCTTTAGCACCGAGTGGGAGGTATAAAGCGACCTTACTTCCCTAAAACTACGTGCCCCTGTAGGAGTGAGCTTGAGGCTAGTTTATATAGTGATCACTAGTTTGTGTGGATTTGATATCGATAGTCCTACTCCGATGGCAAAGATAGGACGGATCTCCCCAACGTGGGTTGTACGTTGGACTCCATGGAGCTCACATGGTTTATGTCGATTATAGGATCTCCCAGTGTGTGTGTATGTTTCCTTGTGTCTATGGTGAACGGTGAAGTGATTTGAAAGTGGAATTGTTAAAGTTACTCTTTCGAAAGATTTAAATGATATTTACATTATGAGAATTGATATTCTTGATGAACTGAAAGTGATTGACAAATTATGTGATGAATCACATGTGTTATTATACTTATTTCATCCTCTCATGATTATGATGATTTTCTTCGGGCTATGTGAGTCTTTCATACATCCTGCATATTTCTTATAAATATTTATGACGATGATGTTTAAAAAATTGCATACACCTCCATATACTCAGTTTCTTTCCATGGTACTGACCCACATCTTTGGATGTGGGCTGCATTTTCTCAGAATGTAGGTTCAGGTGCTCAGTTCCAGGTTCAACAGTGATTCTTCGGGCATGTTGTTCTACATCTTCTGTCGTGGTGAGTCCTCATGTTCCGAGGTCGTGATGTCTGATGTTGGTTTCACGAAATTATTTACATTTGATAACTGAGTATGAGTCAGTTGGGGCATGTCTCAATGACTCGCTGGTTTTATTGATTTTCTTAGAGGCTTGTCAGAGTAGTATAGATGTTGGGAGTTGACTAATAAGTCATATTTTGTTATCTTTCTGAAATTCTTTTATTCTTGGATGATGATTACTCTGTTGATATTTGAGGGTTATTTATGGAAACTCCTTTGATTCGTGTTGAACTGAATGAAAATGGCTCAAAGGGTTAGCTTGGGGATACTTGTAGCCTCAAGCACCGTGTGACGCTCCGGAACCCATTTTTGGGGCGTTACAGAAACTATCAACAATCTTGGATTAGAATCCAATTTCACATTTATCAAACATGAACATGAGCAGCCAAAACATGAAAACATATAGAAAATCCATAACTTGAGTTTAGAAAATGGATTCTTCAACTTCTTGGACGAAAGGAGTCCATGAATGAACACTATGCATACCTTAGATCGTGATTTCTTATAGATTGATGGTGAAACCTTCCTGAATTTGAATCTCCAATAGAAACCCTAGTTTGTTCTTGAGATAAACTTGAGAGAAACTAATATATTTTGGGTAAATTATATAAGGGTAGGAAGTTGACCCTTTTAACCCTGGACACGTCATTAAATTTTCAGTTAAATTTCCCAAGTTGGGCCCTTGGCGCGATGCAACGTTATCGCGCCGTGTCACTGGAAATTGACAAATGGGAAATTACATGGTGGTGCGACGCAGAGCTATTGCGTTGCCACCTTGTCTATGACATGGAAGTTTGGCGCAGCATGCCAGTATCATGGAGTAATACTGGAATTTGACAATTGCCATTTGAGCTATCTTTGCGACTCGCTGAAGGCTCAGGTTAAACACTGTCTCACTAAAAAGGCTCTAACTCTTTGTTCGGGTGTCGAATTTAGGCGAATTATATATCGATGGAAAGCTTATTCAATTTGCCACGAGATAGGAAGTGAAAATTATGGAAATACCACATGTATAAGAATGAATTCTTATTTCAAATAAAGTTTTAACATCCTTGAGATGATTTTCAAGCTAAGAAAAAGTACGGGTATTACACCTTGCTATTGGTTTGATTTATTTCATCAATTTCTCCATCTGTTCTAGATACTGATTCATCAGTTGTAATAGTTTTCTCAACTATTGCAACACCACCACCAACATCAACAATAGCATCAACAACAAAAAAACAACATCATATGTTCCAACACCATCAACAACACTAACACCACATATTCCAACAGCACCAACACCCCCAACAATAGCGACACCAATAAAGTAACAAACAATAGATGCAAATATCTAATTTAAATAATATACAATGAAGAATAGGAGAAGGAAAAATCAATATTGAACCTTACATGCAATGTCAAAAAAACAACAGGATCAGAACACCTATTTCGGTCGATAAAAGATTTTGATCGATTGAGATCCAAAAGGATCCTCTTGCGAAAGAAGAGATAAAAGAGATAAAAAAAAAAGGAGACGGTTAGGATTACCCTAAAAAGGAGAGAAAGAGAATTCTGAAAGAGCGAGATGAGCTTAGTTAAGTTATGGCTGAAGGAGAGAGAATTCTAGAGATGGGTTTTAAATATTCATTAATATCTTTGATTGGCACGAGGAGACAGTGACATTGACAATACAAGATAAAACTACTCAAGAAGGAAATTTTTCAGTTATCCAAGTAATATTTTTTACCGCCTTATTTTATCTTTTTTATCTCGAACGGAAAATTGCTCTCAAATAAAAAAAAGATCTTAAAACATATAAGTAATCTGTTGCAACAGATGACAATTTTTGTTTGAAAATTTCCAATGGCTCAGTCATCGGTTGCAACATATTTAATAATCTATTTGCTAAAATCCAACAGATTACCTACCTATTGTAACATATTTAGTAATCTGTTTGTTAAATTCCAATAGATTCTCCACTTGTTGCAACAGGTTAAACATATATTTTTATATAATTGTATGGTATAAACTAGTGTTTGGTATAACTAGTGTTTTCTAGATATAGGGATGAGTACATAGGGTTAACTACAACTTCAATTGAATTTTTTTCAATTGCATGGTATTGGTGTTGGTGTTGCATTCCTCCCGACCCGAGTCATCGATCGATTGATCACTTTGAGATGACACAATTCTCATTAACTTATTATTATAAGCTAATACCTAAATTGATTTAGCTAGATCTAGGGATGAGTACATAGGGTCAACTATAACTTTAATAGAGTCTTTTACAATTGCATGTTATTGGTGTTGGTGTTTGTGTTGCGTTCCTCCCAACTTGATTCATCGATCGATCAATCACTCCGAGATGAACCAATTCGTATTAACTTATTATTATAAGCTAATACCTAAATTGATTTAAGCTAGATGTAGGGATGAGTACATAGGGTCAACTACAACTTCAAATGAGTTTTTTACAATTGCATGATGTTGGTGTTGGTATTGGTGTTGCGTTCCTCCCGACCCGAGTCGTCAATCGATCAATCACTCCAAGATGAAATGATTCTCATAACTTATTATTATAAGCTAATACCTAAATTGATTTAACTAGATCTAGGGACATAGGGTCAACTATAACTTTAATTAAGTTTTTTGCAATTGTATGGCATTGGTGTTGGTGTTGGTATTGGTGTTACATTCCTCTCGACCTAAGTCACCGATTGATTGATCACTCTGAGATGAAACGATTCTCATTAAATTATTATTATAAGCTAACACCTAAATTGATTTAGCTAGATCTAAGGACGAGTATATAGGGCCAACTGCAACTTCAATTAAGTCTTTTTCAATTTCATGGTGTTGGTATTGGTATTAGTGTTGCGTTCCTCCCGACCTGAGTCGTCGATCGATCGATCACTCCGAGATGAAACAATTTGTATTAACTTATTATTATAAGCTAATACCTAAATTAATTTAGCTAGATCTAGGGATTAGTACATAGGATCAACTACAACTTCAATTGAGTTTTTTGTAATTGCATAGTGTTGGTGTTGCATTCCTCCCGACCCGAGTCATCGATCGATCAATCGATCACTCCGAGATGAAACGATTCTCATTAAATTATTATTATAAGCTAACACATAAATTGATTTAGCTAAAAATAATTAAGATCAATTCAGACCATATTAACATTTTCAAAACTTGTCATTCTTTTCTAAAATATAAATCAAACCATCATCTCTTTGTGGGAAAAAGTTTCATCATTTCAAGTTTTGAGTTCTCGCTCTTTTCTTTCTCTCTCAATAATATAGACAACAAGTACTCAACATATTTCTCAACCCTTCACAACAGAACAATTTTCTTCCCATTTTCAACCACATAGGTGTTATTTTTGACTTTATTCTTGCTTATATCCAATATTTTTCTCTGTATTCATAGGTTACAAAGTTTGAGAAAAGTTCTATATTTGTTATTTTTTAAAAAAAATTAGGGTTTTTAGTTAATGATGAAAAAAAAGACTTTTAGTTATATTGTCTTCAAAAATAGGTTAACAATTTTGATTCTTGATGGTAAAATTGTAGGGACAACACGATAAAACCCTAGTTTTTATCGTAGTGTTCCATTGACTATGGTGGTATTATTGATAGTGTTTGTGGTGTTGTTGGAAGGTATTTGTAGTGTTGTTGGTGGATGTTAGTGGTGGTGTTGTTGGCATTGGTGGTGTTGGTGGTTGTTGGTGGTGTTGTTGGTGGAATTGGTTGGTGGTATTTATGGTAGTTGCTGGTGGTGTTGTATTGGTAGTGTTTGTGGTGGCTATTAGTGGTGTCGATATTCATGGTGTTTGTGGTGGCTGTTGGTGTGTCGGTATTGGTGGTACTTGTAATATATTTTTTAAAATTTATGCATACATAAACTGTAGTGTAATTTTTGTTTTTGTATTGTTTGTAGATAAAACATATCTCTTAAAAAAAAAGAAAGTAAAAGTGGATCAACTTCTGACCACCCAACAACAAAGGCTACAGTACAGAGGGATTCAGAGGAGTTTCCTAAACAATCTCAATTAGGAAAAAATAAAGTTGAGGAGAGATATGAAAACAACATTGAGGGAGGTGGACAAGGGTCTGTGGATGGTGATGAATAAAAAATAAAAGTGAGAAAGAGGAGTAATTAGAGAGTGAGAAAGAGGATGATCATCAACATGATGATAATGGACCACCAATAGGGCATGAATTAATATCTACACCCCAGCATAATCTTATCAAAACATTAGTATTGACAGGTTTCAAGTTGCGATGCTGATAGATAACCCTGCAGAACTAACTGGTGAACTTGTACTTAAATATCAGTTGGGGAAAAAAATTTAATTATTTTAGGAATATTATGAAGAACGAAAATATAGACAGACTTTTTAAGAGGAGCTGCTTTGGATGCTTTCTTGAGCTGCCTAAGGACCACCTTGCCCATTTCCAAATGAGGATGGTACATGATCTTCTCAAGCACATACTTAAATACGTGGGGGTTGATAAATATTCGGAGGAGGGGGGAAAAGATGGATGAAATCTGAATTAACTACCGTGGCATGTCGGTTTGTTTTAGCTTGCAAGAGTTTGCCGTGACGGGCTTAAGATACGATCGTACAGAAGAACCTATCACTAAGGTAACACCCTACAAAGGTCCAAAGCAAGCAGGACAGCCAAACCACCACAAGCAAATAGAAGGAAGACATTGTCCCAATGACCACCCAGCAAAACCAACAAACACAAGGAAAAAATAGATGGGTTGTTGGACATTGCTGGATGTGGCTACAAAGCATCGGATTTGATGATAGATCTTAAGGATAAAACCATACCAAAGTAGTACAGGGAGAAATTATGCTTAGTTTGGTTTGCCCATTCTGTTATATTGGCAAGAGACATCAATAAGGTCATAAAAGATGATTTTTTGGCGTGTCCTGAGGATTTTGATAAATTCAACAATTATTCCTGGGGATATGACAACTTACTTGATTGCCAAATATTTACTGACAAAGCTATGCCCAGGGATGATCACATTATACGGCTTTCCTTGAGCTTTCATGGTAAAATTAATCACTATTTTTACTCATCCATTAATTTATAATTAATATAGTTATTATGACTTTTTTTTGCTTGCTCCTATTTACATTTTATTAGCTTGGAAATTTGAAGTCATTCTTCCCCTCTGAAAGAAGTAATGGATTACCTAAATAAGGTTTCTCATCCAAGGATGTTTAGGTGGTTGGCTGCAAAGAACAACACAAGAATTAAGGAGGTTTATCTCTTTAACCCTCCGAGTGATGTAGTAAGTCTTCTTTCAAGTAAAATAATCTAACTCAATGAAAGATATTGAATAGATGTTATATCTGGTGCAACAAATGTTATATTTGATGCACCAGATAGGACATCTGTAGTGACAAATTACCCGTCCTATGCCAACTGGTGCAACAGATGGGTAATCTATTGCAATAGACGATTGATATTTTGCATCAGATTACCCATCTGTTGCTTTGATTCTCTGAACCCGACTCTTAACAGATTAACCATCTACTGTAAATTATGCAATATATGGGTAATCTGATGCAACATATTAGTAATCCGTTGTGACATATAGATCATCTGTTGGATAAGTTGTTTGTATTAACATGTAACCCAATTGTGAAAATTATTATAATATATGATTTAAATGTATTTGTTTTTTTATAGGTTGTGCATCCATGAATCGTGCCTACTGAGCAGGAGTTGGGGATGACTTCTTTTATTACTCTATGTCATGTTGATACTATAGCATACCCAATAGTGGAGTTAATAAAGAAGGAATTGGCTGGAGCAATAGCCATAAGAAGAGCAGTTAGGAAAGGTCATCCTAGTGTTGAGGCTCTTTATGACCAAACTATTACAATAGATCCGGGTGCTTCTTCTAGGGGTGTTGCTGGTGGAGTTGATGTTGGTGGCAAGCATGTTGATGCTACTCCCAGTCATGATGTTGAGCATGTTGATGCTCGAGAAAAAATAAATATGTTTGAAAACAAACCTCTCACAGGTCTGTCTCCCTATTACACAAGTCCCTCTCATCCTTACACTAGTGCCTCTTACCCCTCTCCACCCCCATCTTTTCGTTGTAAATACAAAGAGTGCAAGGACAACCACGATAAACTCTTTGAAAAAGTAGAGGCTATCACTAAAGTTGTTGAGGAATTGAAATCCAAGAGGGGCGTCATACCATCCAAGAAGGTAAGAGAGTCATACACTCCTACAACCATGGTTAGGAGGAAGAAAAGAGCAATTAGCCAAGTTCTCTTCAATCAGAAATCCAAAAAAATTACAACTCCTCCCTCTCCAAAAATTTTTGAAGTTCAGGGGCCATTCAAGAAGGTGGACATATACGCGAAACTTGGTGCCAAAGAGAAGAGGGATCTGCGATGGGCCAAGCAAGGCGCAAAATATTACCCCATCTATACCTTTTCCATTGAACACTTCAGAAGTATGACAGATATACGTACGTAGTACGTGGACAAGTTAATCTTACTTTTCCTAACCTAGCCTTCTAATCTACTTGTCATATGTTGCAATATATGTGTATTCTGGTGTAGTTTGTGGTGGTTTCGTTGCAACATATGACCTATATCTTACATAAGTTGCGTTAGATAGGTAATTTGTGAACAAATTTAGAAAATCCTCTGCAATATATGGACTGTCTGTTGTATCTTTCACTATGTTTTCCTTCTTTACAATTACTAACCTATTTAAAAATTGACTTCTTATATCACAGTACAACAACAACAACAACAACCAACCCAGTATATTCCCACATAGTGAGACTTCTTATAAGGCGCAGGAAATTAGCCTATCCAAAAGCTTATGATGCTGCTGATAGAATAATGGACCTTGACTTCTACAGGAATCTCAAGGACAGGTACGATTATCTTATTACCTTAAAGTCAACTCCCGGTAGTGAGGGATTTCGTTCATTATTTTTTAGGTTTCAATGGGATGAAGACATAATAAAATATGTTAGAAGGGAGAGGCCAAATCCACACGGCCAGAGCTAGACCAAGGCAAAGAGGATTATTAGAGTCATGAATATGGATGACGTACATTATTGGTCTATTCAGATACTTCTCGAGGAAGGAAAGATCAATGTTTACACATCGAATGTTTGCTGATCAGCACAGAAATGGCCGTGCCAATAACCTTTCTGTGAGACAATACTGTGGTAAACATGCAAGAGGTCTGGGATTATGGGGCACTAACTGGACGCTTGGAGCCTGTGTATAAAGAAGAGCTTGTGAAATAATAATTTTTTTTATTTCAAGTCACTTCACTTTACATACTTTACATTACATTACATACATACATACATGTAGGGGCAATTTTTTTTGTCTGATGATAGTTGAATTTTTCACAATGCAACAGATTGTCCATCTGTTGTAAAATATATTCTATTTGTTCTGACAGATAGTTTATCTGTTGCAATAGGTTGGTCCTCTGTTGTATTATGTTGATATAGTCTTAGCTGTTAAAACAATGGGAAGACCTATTTGATAATTTCCAACAGTTGACCTATATGTCGCAACATATATCTAAATCTATTATTTTCCAATAATTATTCTTGAATATCCATGTGCTCAACAATATCAAACCAGTAGCAAATACAAATACACCACCATAAAAATTTCATCAATTAGGCTTGAATATCCATGTGCCCAACACCACCAAACCAGTAGCAATAACGCCAACAATGTAGTATCTTCTTGCTCAATTTTATTTCTCTTCAAAAGACTTGACTTTCTTTAACAAATCCCAGATTACATGATTTGCTTGTGAAGGGTGTCGTTCTTCATACCAATCAAAGTAATCATATCCACCCAACTTATACCAACACAAGACCACAATTACAAAGCAATTACAAGTCAATAATTAATCAACTAATTAAATAAAAAATTATTACCTTTGAAATCTTACATATAAAAAACCTACAACCTGCAATTTGTTGAGTCCGACAAGTCTTTAATAGAGCTTCATGACCACACTTATAATATCAAAAATCTTTGTCATAAAAAATAGTGAAAGATGAGCTCGACATTGTAAAACTCAGTTGAAAAAAATAAAAAAAAAATATACAGAAAAAAATACAACTAATTTAAAGAATTTGGATAGAGAAAAAGAGATGAATAAGAAAAAGAAGATTTGGGATTAGGATTAAATTTTAGGAAGAAGATGAATATATAAGACAATGGAAGAAAAATAACCGTTGGGGGCCAAATTAGCAAAAATGAAGGTTCAACGAGCCTTGACTGCGTGAATTACAAACGAGTAGCCAACAGGAAAAAAAATAACAAACTGACACATTTGATACCTATTTTATTTTACATTTTTAAAATGAACACTATCTACTTGATGCCTAATTCATTTTAGGTGTTTAAACTGAACACTATCGATGGGTTCCGCCTTTTTCATTTCAAGTCACTTTCACTTTTTTATATGTAGTAGCACTTTTTTATGTCTAATGAAAGTTGAATTTTTATAATGCAACAGATTGTCCATCTGTTGTAACAGATATTCTACCTGTTCTGACATATAGTTTATCTATTGCAATAGGTTGGTTATTTGTTGCATTATGTCGATGTTTCTATCTAAGTATATCTGTTTCAATAGTGGGAAGACTTGTTTGATAATTTCCAACAGATTACCTACCTGTTGCAACATATGTCTAAATCTGTTTGATATTTTCCAACAAATGTATCGTCTGTTGCAACAGATACATTAGCTGTTGCAATATTTGAATCTAGTATTCCATTTCAATTAATAAGTTCAAATCTAAAAAAAAATTCATAAACAAAATAAAATTAATCAAAGCCTTCAAAAATTAGCTAAAATAAGTCAAAAAAATAAATGAAATGTAAGAAAATTATTATGGGTATAGATCTCAATAAATACATCAACAATTTAAGTATTGATGCCGAGAATTCCTAAGGAGGGGTGAGGTCATTACTTTGACAGACTCAAGCTATAAGGATCTACTCAATATGGATAAGTTTTTCTTCATCCGTTGCTATGGCATTCGGCTTTGGTCATCGTGGATCTTTATTGTCGCTTATGTACGATTTTTGCATTTTTTGTTCTCCGTATTTCCATAAAAAGAATAGCATATTATCAATGTTGTTCAGCAGTAGATTCTATATCCACCTGGAAAGCCAGAATTGGTCAATGCTAATCACGGAGATACAAAAAAAAGGAAAAATATAACTCATCTGTTCTATCAAATCAAACAGGTCTTCCTCTTATTTTTGAATTGTCCTAAACAAATTATATTTCTATTGCAATAGATGAGTCAACTATTGGGACAAATTTCTACATGAGGAAGACCTGTATGATAATTACCAATGGATGAACCATTTGTTGCAATATATGACTCATTTGTTGGTACAAATAAAAGCGGTATGAAGAGTTATTTGATTTTCTAAAATAGACGAGAATATGTTGCAACAGATACTTTATCTGATGTAACAAGTTAGTCAATTGTTGCAACAGATGTATATATATTTATTTGATAATTTTTAATAGATGTGTCATCTGTTGAAACAAATATGTATCTGTTTGTTAGTTGGAACAGACATATATATTCACCTTTTTCAGCTCGTACTGCTCTCCTTTGGCCATTTTACATTGCTCAGTACAACACATGGACAGAGGAGTTGCAATTTTACTTTTTTGGATGCTTGATAATGCATTGGAAATTACTTTTCGTCTCCTCTTAGACTTAATCTCTAATAGAGTGGATGGATATAAAATCCTCTTTGATGGAATGACACCCCTTTTAGATGTCAATTCCTTTACAGAAGTAGTTGATGCATTAATAACATTAATCACTACATCATGCTTCGCCTTGCAGTCTTGACATTTGCATGTAGAATATTCACTGGGAGAGGAAAAATATGTATAACCACTATGATCATACTCATAATATTTATTTTAAATACTATAAAAGGAACATCATTAGCACCAAAAACACCACCACTACCACCACCAACAGCTCCATCACCACTAAGAACATCAACAACAACAAGCCTACCCTCCAAAATTATTTTTCTTATAATGGATATTGCTCCAAACAATTCTATTTTTATTGTGAATGACTTTAGGGTTCGATAAAGTTTACACAGACCGTAAAGTAAGAAAAATGGCATCTTCAACTCTCGATTGTTAGAAACTAGCGACAGGTGCACAATCTAACATAAATCATTACATATATTAGAATGATGATTAGATCATTCAAAAAAATCATCAATTAAAATAAAAAATTAATTATAATTATACTTACTGTATCTTTCGGGAGCTTGACCGACAACCATCTCAAGATTCTTGGACAGAAAACTTCTTCCAGATAGTTCACTTGTTGTCTCAAATAAGGAATGACATCAAACACCCAAGCCTATAAGATAACGCTAATAAATCAAAACCATTATTGAGTAAAAAAAATGAATGATATCATAATAAAAGAAAGAAACATTTAGAATGAAAGCCCATGGAAAGCCATATAAGTTGACTGTTTTTGGCGCTAATGACGTCAACAAATATTTGACAGTCATTTTGAAGCTTTCATAACCCCAAGGATAGCTGTTAAATGCCTCAAGATCTTTGGAGAGATTTGTTAAACCAACGCTTATATTTTTGTTGACGTTCCTCACCCAAAAAATATTATGTACAAACCAAACCAAGCATAATGACTACTTATGCTTCTTTAAAATTCTTTTACCTTTCAACACTTCTATCAAATTTTTATTTTTGAAGATTGGACAAATAATGGACACCAGGTCATCACGATCACACGACTTGTCTTTGCCATTTTTGGGTGTGCGGGGTGCTTTTTTTGGGTTAGAATAGATATAGCATGAGAAGGAGAAGGAGGATAACATTTTAGTCCATTAACTATGGAAAACTTCTTCCAACAAAAACAAACAGGTATGCCATAGTAATTTATCCACACCTCATCCATCTTATCTTTGTTTTCATACATAAACCTACGCTTGAGAAGTTCATATACCATTTTTATTTGAAAACGACCATTGTTATCCTCCGATAAATCAAGATATTTCCCAAAGCAGATGTCCCTAAAATAAGCAAGCAATTTTTTTTCTTGAAGTATTTTTCTAAAGGCGTCAAAATATTCTCCCATCGTTGACTTAACCACAAAATCACCCATTAAATCTGTGGCACCATCGTACTGCATTCTCACAAGATAACGATCAATGCTGAAGATTTTGACCAACTCTTCGGTGGAAAGGCTATTATCATTTGGATTATATCTTTTGAAAAATTCCTTCTCGTCTTGTTCATCATATTCTTCTCCTGATTGAGATAACACTTGTAAAGCAAGCTCATAGAGTGGTGGATGTATCCTAGCTGCTTCACTTGTTCCTTTACTTGGCTTGATTCTATTTCTATTCTTTTGGGAGACATATTATCTAAATTTAATAGGATTATAAAAATATATTATAGTTTATTAATGCATCGTTAAAAAAAAGGATAACAAAGGATAACAGTAAATCTAACATGCAAAATAGTAAAATAACAGTTGCAATAAATCACGCATCTGTTGCACCAGGTAGGTTATCTGTTGCACCAAATAACTAACCTGTTGCAATAGATGAGTAATCTGTTGCAACAATACAAAACATAACACTCATCTTTTAAGACAAATGAATAGCGTGTGCAACAGATCACACATCTGTTGCAATATATGAGTGATTTGTTAAAACTAGTAAAATAACCTGTTACAACAGATGAGTAATCTATGAAAATAATACAAAACATATCACTCATCTGTTGAGAAAGATGAATGGTCTGTGCAACAGATCACACATATGTTGCAATACATGAGTGATCTGTTGGAATAGTTAAATAACCTGTAGCAATAGTTGAGTAATTTGTTGCGATAATACAAAACATATCACTTATCTGTTAAGAAAGATAAATAGTTTGTGCAATAGATCACACTAGAAATAGCTGAGTAATTTGTTACAATAATACAACATATGAATGATTTGTTGGAATAGTTAACTAACCTATAGTAATGGCTGAGTAATCTGTTACGATAATATAAAATATATCACTCATCAGTTGAGAAAGATGAATGGTCTATGTAACAGGTCACACATCTATTGTAACGTATCAGTGATCTGTTAGAACAGTTATCAATGGTCAATATTATTTTGGTTTTATCCAACAGAAGGGTTTTCTATCGCGACAATTGAATGATCAGTTGGAAAAATCAAGTCTTGGATACGTCCTATTGGAAGAGTTGATAGGATTTTATCAAATAAGAGGTTCATCTATTGCATCAGATCTTTAATCTGATAGTTCCTCCATTGTATTAGATGGTTAATCTGTTGTGTCAGATTTTTAATTCGATGGTTCCTCTGTTGCATCCGATAGTAAATCTGTTACATCAGATGGTTAATCTATTATAATATATGGTTAATCTGTTGTATCAGATGGTTAAACTGTTGCGTCATATCCTAAATCTGTTGCATCAAAATTTTTATTCAATGGTTCCTCTGTTGTATCAGATGATTAATCTATTGCATCAGATAGTTAATTTATTACATCAAATTGTTAATCTGTTGCATCAGAATTTTAATTTGATGGTTTCTCTATTGCATCATATGGTTGATCTGTTACATTATATGCTAAATCAGTTGCATCAGATGGTTAATATATTATGTTAGATTGATAGTCTATTGGAGAAAAAATAGTAGTACAATTTTGTTTAATAGAACAACAGAAGTATCACTATTTTTATCAGGAACAAGAACAAATCAATCCAGCAACGGCCGCAACACGAAAAATACCGAAACCATTATTTTGATTGTATAAATACAAACAACAAAAATCAAACTTCAAAAAAACCTAACAAACAACAAAAAATCATAATTCACTTCGAAAAGAGAAGAGGAGAAATACTAGAAATTAGGGTTTTATTCAGATCGCATTTTAAATTAAAGCAACAAATATTGAAATTATTAACCAATACTATAAGAGAAGTTGGCTCAAGTTCCTCATTTTCTTCAAAACTAAAAAGGCCATCATTTTTTACCCGTGAAAGAAGAAAAGGAATGATGAAGAATTTAAAGTTGTTGTGGCCAGAGAGCAAGGTTGTTACGTCGATTGATGGTTGAAGTTAAAAAGAAACTTGAAGCCCAACTATTTGTCGTCGGAGGTTGAAGTCGCCGGAGATTGAAAGGAGAAATTTGCAGAATTGTTGGTTGAAAGAAGCTGTCGAGAGAGAGGAGAGAGATGGTCGGTGATTTGAATTGAAGAGAGGTGTGGGTTAGGTTGATTTGCATTTTTGAAAAGATTAGAAAGTATTAAAAATATTAATCAAGTCCACAATTAACTTAATCAAGTTTCCTAATTATGTTTGACCTTTTAAGTTTGTTAATGTCACCAATCCTTCATTCAAGACTTAAAAGATACATTTCCTTCAATTTTCTTCGGTTACTCATAAAATTAACTAGGGCGATGTGGCCCATGTCAGCACGGGCCCAACAATGCAAATTTAAAGTTATAAAACATAAATATACATAATATGTAATTTACTTGGTACTTGATAGTATTTGTCAAGGAGATAAGTTTTACAAAATAATTTTGTAGATCTTATTCACATAGATAAAAAAATTCAATGCATCCTTAGGCTGAGATCTTTAACCATAAGTTGATACCTACTGCATAATGTATAAAGAGTCAGCATCATTAAGTGTGAATAAGGCAATATTTGAGATAACTTGCTAAGTGGTTCAATGAAATATAGAAGCAAAACAAGAAATCAATAATCTAGAATGTGTAACTTGAAATTGCAAACAAGCTAGTGGACGAGGGTCTTGGAAGTGAGGAAGGAAGAAATACAAACATTGACGTATAAATGAAAATATGAACTTGTATGCATCGTTAAATGACAGTTTCATGTCTAAATTTTATTGATAAATATTTTATTTAAATGCTAACAATGCTTTAAATGCTGGAAATATTTCTAGAGAGAAACATATATATATACGAACTAAATACTAAAAATATACATGAAGACTTCAATGCAGTATGTCATTCCTTTGAAGTCTTAATTTCTTATACAAAAAGAGCAATGAGGTATGATACACTACCAACAAGTCTTCACAATTCTTAAATTCATTCTTTGTGAATCGTTACAATAAATAGAGGCTCCTTTGATCTTTATCTTTAGTTGTGCCATTTGATTTCCTTGGTTCAAAGGTATTCTACTTTTTTGTTAAGTGTGTGTGATTTTTTCGTATATTTAAAGTTACAAAATCAAAATGAAAAATCATAAACAACTTTTGACAAATTCAAGAAAAGGCCTTGAGAAAAACTAACTCGATGTAACTTCATTTCAGTATTAATTTGCTCTTTCACCAGTCTTGAAATCTAGATGCACAAATCTCATCTTCTCAGAGTTTTAGCAATAACACATAATTTTCTTCATTAGAAAATGCTATAGAAGAAAAATTAGAAAATTAATAGTATCTCAAGCAAAAACGTTTAAAATCTTACCAACAATATGAGGCTCTACGCAGCCTAAGCCTCAGGTCATCCACGATTGTATGCATGATGTGAAACTTCTTAATTTCACTGTCAATTGAAACTAATTTGGCTGTCAATGAGACACAAAAGTAACTTGTGAATAATCAAATTCGGATATATACTGAGCTAACACTTTACTAAGTTTAAAATATTGACAATAAGTAGGCATGTCGATCTTGCATATGAATAACTCTTCTAAATATAAAGATTCACTTTTCTAAATGCTATCCAAAAAATAGCATGTTCGTATAAGAAAAAAACTAAAAAAATCTTGTTATCATAATAATAAGAATAGTGAAAAGATTGAAATACTTCCTAGTTTGAATTGAACTCACAAAGCTACCACCTATTTTCTTCAATAATTCGATACTTTGAATATAGTACTAAGGGGGAAAAACAGGTACTATGAGTGCTTCTTTTCTTTGCTTTACTTTGTTTTTCACTCTTTAACACAAGGAAACTTTTAATTATGAATTTATCATATGTCGCCGCTGAAGTTCTTTATTAAGAAAGCAATTTTTAACGCAGCTACAATCATAAGAGATTTAAATTTATGGGTATCTAATTATAATCAATATGAGGGCGAAAAATCTGAGTAAAGATAGGAAATTCAGATCCTAACATGACTAATTAGTTTACCTTTGAAACAACAAGTATAAAGTATTAATAGAAAAATAAAATACATCAAACAAATAAAAAAAATATGAAATATAACTTGAATTATAGCTGGAGGTAAGTTATTAATGACAAATTATGAGAAATTTGAAGTAGTTATTAAGAGGAGAAACAAAAAGAAAATATATGAGAAAACCCAAAATCAGTCAACAGAGAAATCAAAGAGAGATCAACGAGGGTGCATCCGAAACTTAATCATATTACTTAACAAGGATAGATCGTGAAATTTAGTCTCAAGTTGTGGAATCAACACAAGAGATATCAAATCATGACAAATTATTACCTTTGTATACATAATACGTTCATGAAAAATACAAGTAAGAAAAAATAAGGTTTTTTAAACCCTATTCTCTGTATTCTTATCAAGTGATTTTGAAAGTACGGTGTGTGCTCATGCTTTTTACTAAACAATAAAGTAATATTTTCATAGAGAACGCATCAATAAAGAAAAAAAGATTAATCTATATAAAAATTGAAAATTTGAATTAGGTCTTCTTTTTCTTTCATTAAAATAAAAAATGAATAGAAAGCCCAAGTAAGCAATCTAATCAAATTAACTCTTCTTCTTTAATTAGAATCAGAAAATCCCAAGCAAAACCTTAAATAAGCAATTTACTCCATATATGAAATTAGATCTTCTTTCATTCGATTCAAAAGAGAGAAGTAAATAACCAAAATCGTACTTGTACAGCAACACCAGACACAACAGACTTTTATATACAAGACAAAACAAAAAAAATTTCTGTACAAATACTGAATAGCATGAAAAAGGGAGAGTCAAAAATCAAAATTAAGAACTAAATGAGCAAGTGGTCCTTGTTTGTTGAAATCGACACGTATGTGTGAAGTATTATAAGCCAAGGACACGTTATCAGTCTGCACAATATAATAAAAAAAAATGCCCTTCAGATGAATTTCTTATGACATTAAGGGAACATGTTGAAACCTCTCTATCTAATATATAAAAAGTACCAAACAAATTTAGCGGACAAAATTTGATAGAAACTTTAAATATTTTCTCTTGTCAATAAAATCATAAAGTTGTTCATTTTATGAGTAATAAAATCGAATTAATATATTTTTTTCATTCACTTTTACTTGTTTAGTATTTCAAAAATATATTTGTTACTTTTAAAATATTAAAAAAAGATAATTATTTTTTTACTTTACCCTCAATATTAATTATTTATTCTTCAAAATTATTTTTCAAGACCCAAAACTATACATCAATTAATATAAATATTGTGATTAAATACTTATATTCATCATTATTTCTTAAATGATGTATAAAATTTAAAATTGACAAATAAAAATAAATGAACAATGTATAATTTAGGAAAAAGGCATAAGTACCCCTCATTCTATAACTAAAGTTACAACTACAATCCTTTCCTCTGCTAAAGTCCTATTACCCCTTAAACTCTTGAAAAGTCCTATTAATAAGAACTTGAAAGAATCAAATGCAACATCATCATCATAGTGTTTATAATACACTCTAGGATACTACAAATAAGGACACTAATAAAATGTAAAAAAAGAAAGAAAGTAGAGTGGAGATCCTTCATCTTTGTACTTGTGAAAAATTTAAAAATTTATTGCATCAGTTTGATTCTTTTCCTTGTCTCCTTGTTGAAATCTGTTCAAGAGTTCTTGAAAATACATTAATTATTATTATATTAGTTGAACCTTGTTGATGGAGTTGAACTTTGTTTCCTTTTTCTTTGACGCTCTCCTTGATGGTTTTCTCTCATCCCAGTTATTATGCCTACCATGAGTTTTATTTTTATTTATAGTTTTTCACTTATTTTTTGCCTAGGAGATATGTCTCTGTTCCTCACAATATTTGCAAAACAAATATCCCATATTTCATTCTCCTCACTTTCGTAAAAAAGGTTGCATCTTGTAGAAGATTTTCATTCCCAAGTTTACTATTTAAAGGACTCTTCTAAGCTACAAGTTGTCCGGCTGCCATTGGTCAAAAAATCATGACACAACTAAGCACAATATTGGGGATATTAGACTCAACTTGTTGTGTATTGTAGGGTATATAACCTGCACTACCTCCTCCATTATGTCCACTCAGCTCTTCGCGCTCATCCTGCCTATTTGGTCAATCTTAACATCAAAGTTATTGTTAAGTGAACTAGAGTTGAGACCACCACTGTATTCATATTTTGGTCATTCTCAATGGAAATTAGTTTTTATCCAGATCCATCTTGTAGCTCACCAAATGACTACACGGATTGTGTTGGCACTTCATGATACTTTGAAGTGTTCAAAGTATCTATTAAGGACTTCAAAATGGGAATATAGCAAACCAAATTAGCAACATGTTGTTGTATTAACATGTGTGCTTATTTCGAATGAATACTGTGAAGTTTAGGACTATTCGTACTAGGTTGTTGTTTCTCTCTAACCAAAAGAGTTAGGACAAAAATGTCCTTTAAGGAATTTGATCAGACACCTTATCTTGTCGCAATGCTTATCTCATTGTTACAAATCGATGTGTCAACAATGGTGCTCACACCTTGTTTGTGTGTTACCATGCTGTTGACACCTAATTTTTTCTCTCCACAACTATGTTTAATCTCGAGTTTCTTTGATTTTTAAATAAAATCACAACAATTATTTTTTTCCAAATAAACGCATTTTAAAATATGCATTTGGGTTAAATTTGTCATTTAAGTGATAATTATATATTGTCATATTTGAATATATGGGATTGTATAAATGATGTCATTTAAATGAACATTTTCATCAAAATTGGACTTTAAATTAAGGATTATTTGGAAAATAAAAATAAATAATTAAAGCTTGATTTAAATATAATTTATTCTTACAAATAATCTATTTGGAGAAATACTTGTTTAATTTTATCGAATCAAGAAGCTCAGGATTAAACAATGTGTTAATTCGTATCGAATTTTGATTTGATTTAGTCCATCTATTATATTTGACTATAATTGAAAATCAATTTGGCCAATTGCATTGCAATTGG
>NC_061114.1:185053175-185083349 GCF_002878395.1 Capsicum annuum
CTTACAAATAATCTATTTGGAGAAATACTTGTTTAATTTTATCGAATCAAGAAGCTCAGGATTAAACAATGTGTTAATTCGTATCGAATTTTGATTTGATTTAGTCCATCTATTATATTTGACTATAATTGAAATCAAATTGGCCTCAATTGCAATGCAATTGGCCAAATTGATTTTCAATTTGTCCAAAACTTAAATGAATTGGTCAAATCCCCAATTCCCATATCCTAATTCCAGCCCAATCCTTAAAATTACCTCCTAAATCTAACTAAACCAACCCCTTAACAACTTTAGTCCAACAGCCCCACCCACCTTCAAAATACCTTGACCTGGCCCACTCTCCATCCATTACCTCCTTCAAGACAAACATACGTACAACTCTCACCAAAAAACATACGTACAACTCTCACCAACAAACATCCGTACCAACTCCAGCAACATCGCGACCCAGAATCCAAATATCCCCAACCAAATCGACCCGACCAGCCCCAACCCATTTTCTTCTCCTCTTCATCATCACGCGCTTCCCCCATGCGTTCTAGTATGAAGAGGGATACAGGCCTTCTATAAAACAAGCTAGGTGGCGGCCCCCAACAGCTAGCTCCATAAATTTAGGGATTATTTGTGCAATTTCATACGTACGCGGCTGATTTCCAGTGGTTTGAGGTAATATCCTTTTCTCCCCAATTCTGATTGGTCAACAATTAGGATTTATCCGTGAAAAGTTCCAAAATCCATAGGAGTTGTTAGTGAATAACGTTATCTGAAGTTCAAATTTTAAATTTCTTTGGAAAAAAAACCATAGTTTACCCCGTTGGGCTTCTATATAAAGAGCTCATAGTGAGCTGAGAAGGGGGGGATTCTTTTTTGGGAGATTCACTGTTTGGTAGGTTTTGAAACTTTGGAGAAACGAATAGATGAGAAAATTTTCGGGGTAAGAGGAGGGAGGTTGAAAGTTCTAGGGTTCTAAGTTGGGGATCCTTTTTCTTTCTTTCTTTAGATTTTCGGGGGAGAGGTTTAGAAACTGGGAGTCAAAATTTGGGTTCTTTCATAGAAAATTTAGGGGGCTCTTCTCTCTTCTCTCAAAGGGGTTTCGAAATCTCTAGGAGGTAAAGGCTAAAGGGACGCTTCGTTGGTGGTGGGCATCGCGAGATTCCAATAGTGACGACTTTACTAATAGCTCGTTCATCCCGTTTGCTGCCCTAAAAGAGCGGTTCATCAACATTGTCGAGTTGAGGACTGATTTTTGGTGGTTGATATGCTGCTGATAGCTCGTCGTCCCGCTTGCTGCCCCGAAGGAGGTAAACATGCTCGTAATTTTACTATTTCTGCTTCATCCACCTTTTCTCCATAGAGGTAATTATGTGTTTGTCATGAATAAGGCTAGATTTGCTGCTGTAGAGGACTTGAGAGCCATAGGGTATCGCGTAAAGAATCGCGATTATGGTTTGAAATAAGGTGCTTGTTGTTCTCGATTTGAGGATTTTTAGGATAGTCTCTTAAGTTCACCTTTCTGCTCTGGATGATGATTCTTTTGGCATAATAACTGTGTTCATTATTTTCTTTCGGTTTAGCATTATCTTCATCTCTGAATATGATACTTTCAATCAAATGTATGCCTGTCCCTCTTCAGTCTATTTTGCTATGACTTTGGATTTCAGTTGCTTCTTTTTAGCTTGAACTTCTTTTATTTTCTGTTTGTTCAGGGACAAACTTAATTTTTGTTATTATATTTCAGAATAGTTCCCTCAAGATTAATCGACATTGCAGTTTCTTTGTTTTTCTTTGAATCAACAGCAATCGTCTCCTAAGAATTCTTGGATTCCGGTTAGCAAATTGTAGTAATCGACCTAAAAAGGGGTATTTAGATGTTTCAATTTACTGATTTGTTGAGAAAGGATAGAATAGGTATCAAGTGACCAAAATCTGGTATTTTACAATGCTCTATTCACCTAGTTTATTCTGGTTTATTTAAATGGAATCGCCTCGATCTATTTAAATGCAGTAGATATGTAACTACCTCAGGCTATCTGTTCTAATCTGTTTTTTGTTAGAACTATTACCTATTAGTTTGAAATGTTTAAATGCTAATGCTTACGCATATTAAGTCTCCACGATGTTCTAATTAATTTAAAGTGTGTCATTCCTACTTATTTATGCGTCATTCTATTTTAATTAAGGAGGATGGTACACGTTTTTTCTGGGTCTTCATGATCTATTTAGAATGAATACCGGAGTGTAAAACCCACCTCTTTGCCTATACTCTTCTTTGTTTAATGAATGACATTTTTTTTATGTATATCAACCTATTTGTGACCATCTGCTAGAATCTTAGTTGCTTAGTTAGCATATTGTGATTCTCTTTATATTTTTTCTGGGTCGAGTATGTATTACTCAAAGATTCATATTACGCTGCCACTTTTAATTAAATCCGCAGACATCTTTGTCTTTCCTTTCGTTAATCATGTGCTTATGTGCTTTATTCTTCTTGTTTTTTACATGAATATTCGTTGGAGTCCAAACAGACTCTTTGCATTCCTTAAGGGGCCATTGAGGCTTATCCTTCCTGGAAGATTTTGGAAGTAGATCTCGTAGTGCATGGATAAGAAAATCGGATGAAGGAGAATGGATTAAAATCCCACGGTTGAAGCGGCTAAGAGACTCAAAAGTCTTATTTGTTGTTTTATTTAGTCAAGTATTGTTGTCTTTATTTATTTTTATTCATTTATTCGGACCACGAAGCCAAAGTTATAACTAATACAGGTGGAGCAAGCTCGATCTAAGGGCTAGAAAACATAGACTTAGGACAGGTGGAAGACGGGCTGAAAGCCCAATATCTAGATTAGGACAGGGTTGTCAGTTTGGGCCTAATGGCTCAAGTCCTTATGCTTCTACCCTTTCTTTTTTACTTTTGCTAATTTGCTTTATGTGTTTTCTTGCGAACCTAGTTAAAATCCCTAACTAAGTCGCTAAAAACTGGTTTTGCATAAACACCAAAATATTTCTAAAATCTCTTTCTTTTCAAAAACAATCTATTTTCTAAAGCTAGTCAAAAGACGTTTTCAAACAGTCCGGATAACCGCAAGTTAGCGGACGTTTTAGGTGCCTAACACTTTCCTAAAATGTTAATAGGAACTGCTTATCTAGAATCTCTGACTTAAAACAATTTTTCTATTTTGAATCGTTTAAAGTATTAATAAAGGTTTCTTAATTTCTTTTCAAAAGTAAGTGGCGACTCTCTTTCAAAAGTCAAAATTTCTGCAAAACAGAAATGGCGACTCTGCTGGAGAATTTTGAACTAGGTTTTATTCAAATGTTTGATTTCGTCTTTTGATTAACTGTTTATATGTTTATATGTTTTGATTCTGTAAAGTTTAACTATCGCATCTCACAGCATATTCCTACATTATTTAAACTGTTTTGGGGTTTCGTGGG
Source organism: Capsicum annuum (assembly GCF_002878395.1). Classification (NCBI taxonomy): domain Eukaryota; kingdom Viridiplantae; phylum Streptophyta; class Magnoliopsida; order Solanales; family Solanaceae; genus Capsicum; species Capsicum annuum. Next base: position 185,056,611 of record NC_061114.1, read on the forward strand.
TATCCCGGCCCCTATTGATCAATTCCAAAAATGTGTTGGAAATACAAACCTTTTATTAGCACGTGAGTCGTCTGAAGCTGTTTGTATTTTCAAACTTAAGTTGTCCGCTTGAGAACCAGTGTTCAAACCCACTCTAGACACCGAGGATAGAACGAAACCAAAACCCTATTTTAGGCATGAGCCTAGGACGACCCAATACCCGAGTGGGGTATTGGGCCCATTAGAAAATCTGCCCTACATCTATTGACCCCGAGTCAATCACAGACGATCATACTTATGTGTTGGAGAAATATATGCTAGTCTAAATTTAATCGATTGCCCTTTGGGGTCGGGGAAAGGCTTATTTTTGTCTTCTTTTATGTAGATATGGCTCAATCTCATTCCCGTGAAAATTTCAAGATGGTTACCAAACCTGACGATTACCTGAAATTGTGATGAGATTACATGGGTCCAGATGAGAGAAAAATTGTTAGGACACACATCGGGCACCTGCCCTCGTTAATCGAAATGGACGTTTGGCCTGAAATGATCCACGTGCTTATGACTTTTTAGGATGATCAGAATATGGTGTTTCACTTCGGGAATGTGAAATTGACTCCTACCATCGAAGAAGTGTTAATTTGATATAAGAGTATTGAAATGTGTTTCAAGAGAAAGGAAAAACCTGATAAGAACATTTTAGTTCATGCCGTGTGGGACCGTCAAACAATCAAAGAGGCATTTTTAACTAACGACGATACCTGGATAGGGGAACGTGATGGAGAAAATATCACTTTTTGGGAGTTTTATCATTAGTTTGGAAGATTCAATGCCTTTCATAAATTTGGACATAAATTTGAGTCCGAAGCAAAATGGAAGGAGATGAGAGCCTTTGCATTTGCGGTAGGTCTACTCGAAACCGTGGTGTTCCCACAGGGGGAGAATAGAACAATTCATCCAAGGGTTGTTACGATGGCCCATGCACCTTTCTTTGGAGTAGATTATGATTCTACCAAGGTATTCCACAATTTAGCTCCCATGATTGTTGCCGACATATATCGAGCCTTGGAAAGGTGTCAAGTCGAAAATCATTTCTTTCAAGGTTGAAAACTAATATTACAATGTGGATGATGAAGCATTTGGTAAAGGATTCGATAATGGTACAACCTGATCATAAAACAAGGGTGGATATGTTAGCTTCACACGACATGTGGTTGTTTTTACACAAGTTCAAAAGGGAAGCATCTCACGAATTTTGGCTTAAGACTTTTGGGGAATAAAGAGATGACGATGTGAAATGGTCTATTAACTCTCTTTGTTCAGGGAAATACACCATCAAGAGGGAAAGTGGCCTTTCCTAGTGCTTCTCGGTCTCAGGGGGACCCGGCCCTACAAACCTGGCAGAGTTCTTAGGCAATTCGAGATCAAGCAGAAGGCACCACAAATAGATTCCATGCTTAGGTTTTTCACTGAATTTGATGAAAGTGAGTCTCCACTCAAAGACGGCATGATAAATGGATGGAGAAGAAGAAGGTGGAAGGAAGTGACTTTCCGTATAGAGCATGACCTTAAAGTCAGCGACACTTACAAGGAGTGGTAGAAAAAGAGTCTTGCTGGAGCATTAATTCCTAAATGTGCCTACTCAAGTTGTGGATGTAGAATTCGAGCATCAAATTCGGCTCCACAGGCTACAAGATGAGTTCCAGAAAAGTGAAATAACGCACCGGCAGATACACATGGAGGACGCTTTAACCATATATATGTTGAGGGAAGAGTTGGAAAGAGCTAGGCAAGACACTGATGAAGCAAGCAATATCTAATCGATTTGGATGATAGCATGGCCTCCTAACTCGATAGTATAGGGAAAATGACTTACGACTGCAAGGTACAATTATGCGGAATTCATCTTATCATCAAAAGGTATCAAATGGCACAGGAGGTAAACAAGGCAAAGAAGGCAAAAGCAGATGAAGGAGCCTCCAGTAGCTAATTTTTCTATTCTCCCCTGCGCGGGAACTTATCTTCTTTCATGTTATTTCTCCTTTTCCCTAAAGATTGTATCCCTATTTCGTTATCTTTTATAGGCATTTATGCCCTTTTTATGTCTATATGAGTTGGGAGTTAATGGATTGACTTTGAGAAAGCACATATTTTCTTCCAAAAAATCGTTAGGCCTGAACCCTTGGCTCAAAAAGGGTTACCCCAACTAGGATACGCGTCATTATAATGTTTTGTGTAATATAACTATTTTATGTGCTTATGTGCGTTTGTAGAGATCAAAGGCAAGTTTATCCACTATGTCCTACGGATGAATTTGGCTATGACTCGAACAACTCTGTGTGGTTATTTCCTGTCAAATATTTTGCATTACTTATCGCCTATGGAAACTAACACATTTGCCTTTGAGTTGTTTTTACTTTGCAGGTAATAGAAACTACTCTGTGTTGGCACAAAATGGTTCTACTTCACCAGATCAAAATGAATAAGAGATCCCCTTCTTGACTATCGCTTTGTTACAGGAAAAGAAAAATGACTAGTAGTAAAATTGGACTCTACCAATCATTTTTCAACCCTGTAAGCGATGGTCTCGAGGATGGAACAAGGAAAATATAAGAGAAGAATTTCCCAAGATAATCGGGATCATGGAAGATTAATTAGAGAAAACATTGTTGAATTGGACCTCCACTCCCACTCATGACTCATCGCCCATCGTATAACAGTAACTTAAAACCTGTCATTATCATGTCATGTCAAGAAGCAAAATAATAATAGCCTTAGAACAGTCAACAGAAGAGTCAAAGAGTTCGAGAATCAAAGAAGCCTAATCTAGAGGAAACTAGGGTGGTTAACTAGGAAGGCGATGACTCCATTGGACATTTGATCCTTTGTTCTATCAAGACAAACGCAATAAAAATGTCATGTCATCCATAGAAGTACTTATTTATATCCTAGTAAGGTGGATAAGAGTATTTTTAGGGCCATTATGAGTTTATCTACGAACTACATTTGACCTGAATTCCCAAGAAAGGGATACGTAGGCGGCCTATGTTGGCTTCGGTCAACCCTTTAGGATAATTTATCCTTTCCTCTTATGTATGAACTATGTGATGACCTGAATTCCCAACAAAAGGGATACGTAGGCGGCCTATGTCGGCTTTGGTCAACCCATTAGATTTTCTATATATATATCTAGCGTAGTCCTGAACTACGTTTGACCTGATTCCTGCTTCAACGTGATACTTAGGCGCCCCAACGGCTCGGTCATATAACCCCAGGAAATGAAAACTGGGGCAGAATTTTCGAGATGGAATCTCAAAAATTCGTAAGAAAAAATTGACATCCAACAAAGAGAATGAAGATCAGCAAAGACTTCAGATCAACTTGGATTGGTATCATCTCAAACAACTTTAAATTGGGGTAGAAATTTTGAGGAAGACCTCAAAATTTCTACCAAATGCCGGAAAATATTCCAAATTCCCCAGCACCAGAGGTTAAAGTCAAGCTTTGGAAGCACCAACTGTAATAAAGTCTGGGGAGACTCAATTTTTGGCTATGATAGAACTATTTGAAGAAACCCTCCAACAATGATCATGATTTTTGGAAACCATCCGTCGGATATAGTTAAAACCACGAGGAAAACGTTCGTTAAGCTAGTACATGACATGACTGGCAGAGATTTTCTAAAGCTTTACAGAAGTTTTTGAAATTATGTTCACAAATTTAAGACTATTTTCAAAATCATTCATTTAGTACTTGCCTAGACATCAATTGGGATGGAGTGTCAAGGTGGAAGTCCCAACATGGCGGAATGCCCAAGAGATAGAAAAGAGGAAATCGAGGATTGAAGAAGGTCAACATGGAGTAATTTTATTCAAACTAATCATTTTTTGTGGATATAGGGATCAAAATGAGGGTCTCTTTCAAAAATTCCCAAGTAAATTGGGAGCCTCAATAGAGCATTAATACCCAAGAATGGTATTTTAGGGCAGCCCTTAAAATAGGTTCAATGCCCATTTATTGCGGACCTTTTGGTTTGTCCATCTCATTTCTTGAGATCGTAGGAGACAAATAAAATCTCTTTATCTTCTTTACACATATCGTATTTACAAGTTTCCTAAAAATAGTCGCTAATAAAAATGACTTTGTGTCTACTAATCATCTACCTTGAGTACAGGTACATATAGAAAGCAGGATGATGACAAATAAAGTCAGGTAAAATTACACATCATAGCCGCAAGGCATTGCCTCAAGAGCTATTGCATATCATTGCCCCAAGGGCTGTTACACATCATAGCCGCAAGGCATTGCCTCAAGAGTTATTATATATCATTTCCTCAAGGGCCGTTACACATCATAGCCGTAAGGCATTTTCTCAAGAGTTATTGCATATCATTGCCCCAAGGGCCGTTACACATCATAGCCGCAAGGCATTGCCTCAAGAGCTATTGCATATCATTTCCCCAAGGGCCATTACACATCATAGCCGCAAGGCATTTCCTCAAGAGCTATTGCATATCATTGCCTCAAGGGCCATTACACATCATAGTCGCAAGGTATTGCCTTAAGAACTATTGCATATTATTACCTCAAGGGCCATTACATATCATAGCCGTAAGGCATTGCCTCAAGAGCTATTGCATATCATTGCCCCAAGGGCATTTACATATCATAGTCGTAAGGCATTGCCTCAAGAGCTATTGCATATCATTTCCCCAAGGGTATTTATATCTCATTGCCGCAAGGCGTTGCCCCAAGGGTATTTACATCTCATTGCCGCAAGGCGTTGCCCCAAGGGCATTTACATATCATTGCCGCAAGGCGTTGGCCCAAGGTCATTTACATATCATTGTCGAAAGGCATTGCCCCAAGGGCTATTACATATTATTACCGCAAGGCGTTTCCCCAAGGGCCATTACATATCATTGCCGTAAGGCGTTGCCCTAAGGGCATTTACATATCATTGCCACAAAGGCCGTCTCGTACCATCACCCCAGAAGGGATTCAATATCTGTTGGCATGCTAGAAAGAAATACTGGCATCGAGGATATCTCATCATTTCATGAACCAGTATCTAAATGCATTAAGAGCACATGATTTGAAAGGACGCCTTCAAGTCGCTATCTAAGGATGAATGATATATAATATTTCCTAGCAATTGACAATTTGAAGGTCATTTATAAGTCATCTTATTTGAAATAGAATAGTGTGCAAGATTACCTATGAGTTGATAGTCTGTAGGTCATCCGTAAGCCACAACAACATCCTAACCGGATAGTGTACAAGATCGCCAAAAAGTCAATAGTTCAAAGGTTATCCGTAAGTCGCAACTAAATCCTTACCGGAGAATATGCAAGATTGTCAAATTGATACGTCCAAGGGTTCTCTATAAGCCGCGTCATATCCAAGATCAATTGTGCGCAGGATTACCCAAAGACTATCAATTTGAGAGGTCAGCTATAAGTCATATTGTATCCAAGGTCAGATGGTGTGCAGGAACACCTGAAGGCTGAAGATTGGAGTGATATCTGTAAGCTATCTCTTAACCAAAGTCGGATAATATGTAGGATTACCTAAAAGCTAGTAATTCAAAGGATATCTGTAAGCCGGCTCGTATCCAACGATCAAATACGCAGGATTATCTAAAGATTTACAATTTAAGGAAAACTTATAAATCGATCATCGGCTATAACCAGAGAGGTTATCGCTCCACATACAACAAGTAATATAGGTAAACAAAAGGGTTGCCACACCAGCATACGATTACTCAGTGTAGGGACCGTTCTATAAAAGTATCACCGGTGTCCAAAAGGGCCACCCCACTCTGAAGGTACAAGAAAGGATGAATTCGCTCTTTAGACAACAACTCACACGAAGATATGGTAAAATACTATATACTTCTTTTGTGAATTGAGATTATCACTAAATATTTTTGTGTAAGAAATTGTTGAGAGCATCCGAAAGTATAAAAATCTTAAATCAAAACCACAGGTGCGGACGACTCCAAAAAGGACGCAGCACAACGTGGAACTCTTTCTCAGCAGCAAAACAGGACGTAGTCTGGAGAGGGATGTCAAACTCTCTAGACGCGACCTAAATGATGATCACCACCACCATCCAACCACGCCTCTATTAGAAGGCATGTGGGTATTTTTGGATATTATGGTCATAGCTTTACCTCTGGGATGTTTTCTTAACTCATATCGAGGGGAACTTTCTCTTCCTTTCAAATTCGAGTGGAAACACACTTAGAGTTTTGGAAATTATATCCAGGTAAGTTCTTACCTATGGATGTGAAGAGCTCCACGTTCATGGTTAAGAGGTTATGAGCCTCTTTTCTGCAACTCGATTGACTGGTCACCCATCTTGAGCCAAAGACCGTCTGAAATAAAAGACTATCTTTTCTATCGGTTGAGTCAAACTACAAACAGTCTAATTCCCTGAGTCTTGGGGATATGTAGGCAGGGATCTATGTAGAAAACTCAACTGCATACTAACCTCCCCCCTAATCCCTTTATCCCCCAGTTTCTCGATTTTATCAAAAACTCTAAAATCTAGATAACTTGTGAATTTTTTGAAAATCATGCTCAAAATCAAGCTTTATGAACTACCAGTGGCCTGAATTCTCATGAAACCTGAGATATGTAGGAAACCTGATACCGAGGTTCGGCCATAACTCCATGAAACTCGTGCGGAAAACCAACCTCTCTTAGATATGAATTTATGATCGGACAAAAATTAGGAATGTCAACCTCCCTTTGCCCAGAATTACTTACATCCATCCTACCTAAAGGGAGGGGGCAGTTGTTGACACCTAATTTTTTCTCTCCACAACTATGTTTGATCTCAAGTTTCTTTGATTTTCAAATAAAATCACAACAATTATTTTTTTCAAATAAACGCATTTTAAAATATGCATTTGGGTTTAATTTTTCATTTAAGTGATAATTATATATTTTCATATTTGAATACACGGGATTGTATAAATGATGTCATTTAAATAAACATTTTCATCAAAATTGGACTTTAAATTAAGGATTATTTGGAAAATAAATATAAATAATTAAAGCTTGATTTAAATATAATTTATGCTTACAAATAATCTATTTGGAGAAATACTTGTTTAATTTTATCGAATCAAGAAGCTCAGGATTAAACAATGTGTTAATTCGTATCGAATTTTGATTTGATTTAGTCCATCTATTATATTTGACTACAATTGAAATCAAATTGGCCCCAATTGCAATGCGATTGGCCAAATTGATTTTCAATTTGGCCAAAACTTAAATGAATTGGTTAAATCCCCAATTCCCATATCCTAATTCCAGCCCAATCCTTAAAATTACCTCCTACATCTACCCAAACCAACCCTTTAACAACTTCAGCCCACCTTCAAAATACCTTGACTCGGCCCACTCTCCATCCATTACCTCCTTCAAGCCAAACATACGTACAACTCTCACCAAAAAACATACGTACAACTCTCACCAACAAACATACGTACCAACTCTAGCAACATCAGGACCCAAAATTCAAAAATCCCCAACCAAATCGACCCGGCCAGCCCCAACCCATTTTTTCTCCTCTTCATCATCTCGCACTTCCCCCATGCGTTCTGGTACGAAGAGGGATGCAGGCCTTCTAGAAAACAAGCTAGGTGGCATCCCCCAACAGCTAGCTCCATAAATTTAGGGATTATTGGTACGATTTCGTATGTACGCGGCTGATTTCCAGTGGTTTGAGGTAATATCCTTTTCTCCCCAATTTTGATTGGTCCATAATTTGAATTTATCCGAGAAAAGTTCCAAAATCCATAGGATTTGTAGGTGAATAACGTTATCTAGAGTTCAAATTTCAATATCCTTTGCAAAAAAAACCATAGTTTATCCCATTGGGCTTCTATATAAAGAGCTCACAGTGAGCTGAGAAGGGGGGATTCTTTTTCGGGAGAGCCACTGTTTGGTAGGTTATGAAACTTTAGAGAAAAGAATAGATGAGAAAATTTTTGGGGAAAGGGGAGGGAGGTTTAAAATTCTAGGGTTCTAAGTTGGGGGTCCTTTTTCTTTCTTTCTTTAGCTTTTCGAGGGAGAGGTTTAGAAATTAGGAGTCAAAATTTGGGTTCTGACATAGAAGTTTTGGAGGTCTCTTCGCTTTTCTCTTGAAGGGGTTTCAAAATCTCTAAAAGGTAAATGCCAAAGGGACACTCCATTGTTGGTGGACGTCGCGAGATTCCAGTAGCGACGACTTCACTAATAGCTCGTTCATCCCGTTTCCTGCTCTGAAAGAGCGGTTCATTGACATTATCGAGTTGAGGACTAATTTTTGGTGGTTGATATGCTACTGATAGCTCGTTGTCCCACTTGCTACCCCAGAGGAGGTAAACATGCCCGTCCCTCTTAATTTCACTGTTTCTACTTCATCCACCTTTTCTCCGTAGAAGTAATTATGTGTTTGTCATGAATGAGGTTGGATTTGCTGCTATAGAGGCCTTGAGAGCCATAGGGTATCACGTAGAGAATCGCAATTATGGTTTGAAATAAGGTGCTTGTTGTTCTTGATTTTATAATTTTTAGGATAGTCTCTTAAGTTCACCTTTCTGTCCTGGATGATGATTGTTTTGGCATAATAACTGTGTTCATTATTTTCTTTTGGCTTAGCATTATCTTCATCTCTAAATATGATACTTTCAACCAAATGTATGCCCATCCCTCTTCAGCCCGTTTTGCTATGACTTTGGATTTCGATTGCTTCTTTTTAGCTTGAACTTCTTTTGTTTTCTGTTTGTTCAGGGACAAACTTAATTTTTATTATTGTATTTCAGAATAGTTCCCTCAAGATTAATCGACATTGCAGTTTCTTTGTTTTTCTTTGATTCAACAGCAATCGTCTCCTAAGAATTCTTCAATTTTGGTTAGCAAATTGTAGTAATCGGCCTAAAAAAGGGTATTTAGATGTTTCAATTTACTGATTTGCTGAGAAAGGATAGAATAGGTTTCAAGTGACCAAAATCTGATATTTTACAATGCTCTATTCACCTAGTTTATTCTAGTTTATTTAAATGAAATTGCCTCGATCTGTTTAAATGCAGTAGATATGTAACTGCTCTCAGGCTATCTGTTCTAATCTGTTTTTTGTTAGAACTATTACCTATTAGTTTGGAATGTTTAAATGCTAATGCTTACGCATATTAAGTCTCCACGATGTTCTAATTAATTTAAAGTGTGTCATTCCTACTTATTTATGGGTCATTCCATTTTAATTAAGGAGGATGATACACATTTTTTCTGGGTATTCATGATCTATTTAGAATGAATACCGGAGTGTAAAACCCACCTCTTTGCCTATACTCTTCTTTGTTTAATTAATGACATTTTTTTAATCAATATTCAACCTATTTGTGACCATCTGTTAGAATCTTAGTCGCTTAGTTAGCATATTGTGATTCTGTTTATATTTTTCCTGGGTCGAGTATGTATTACTCAAAGATTCATATTACGCTGCCACTTTTAATTAAATCCGCAGACATTTTTGTCTTTCCTTTCATTAATCATGTGTTTATGTGCTTTATTCTTCTTATTTTTTGCATGAATATTCGTGGGAGTCCAAACGGACTCTTTGCATTCCTTAAGGGGCCATGGAGGCTTATCCTTCCTGGAAGATTTTGAAAGTTGATCTCGTAGTGCATGGATAATAAAATTGGAAGAAGGAGAATGGATTAAAATCCCACGGTTGAAGTGGCTAAGAAACTCAAAAGTCTTATTTGTTGTTTTATTTAGTCAAGTACTGTTGTCTTTATTTATTTTTATTCATTTATTCAGACCACGAAGCCAAAGTTATAACTAATACAGATGGAGCAAGCTCGAGCTAAGGGCTCGAAAACATAGAATTAGGACAGGTGGAAGATGAGCTAAAAGCCCAATATCTAGATTAGGACAGGGTTGTCAATTTGGGACTAATGGATCAAGTCCTTATGCTTCTACCCTTTCCCTTTTACTTTTGCTAATTTACTTTATGTGTTTTCTTGCGAACCTAGTTAAAATCCCTAACTAAGTTGCTAAAAACTAGTTTTGCATAAACACCAAAATATTTCTAAAATCGTTTTCTTTTCAAAAACCAATCTATTTTCTAAAGTTAGTCAAAAGACGTTTTCAAACAGTCCGGATAATCGCAAGTTAGCGGACGTTTTAGATGCCTAAAACCTTCCTAAAACGTTAATAGGAACCGCTTATCTAGAATCTCTGACTTAAAATGATTTTTCTGTTTGGAATCGTTTAAAGTATTTATAAAGGTTTCTTAATTTCTTTTCAAAATTAAGTGGCAACTCTCTTTCAAAAGTCAAAATTTCTGCAAAACATATGGTCCATTTCTCATCATTAGTTGTTTCTTTATCTTTGCGCCCCCACCCTAAACTTCTATATTCAGATCTAGTGTAAGTGGTGAAATACACACATCTATCCAAATCTAACACGTATATTTTTATTTATTTATTTATACCTTTTTTCCTCTATTTTTCTCATCATCGTCAATCACTTTTCCACCATTAAACTACTTTTAGAATTTCTTCCACATGTTTATTGCTTAAACATAATTTACATGGTTCAATCAATCTCTACAATGAAAACCCACCATATCGTTATGCATAAAAGTATTGAAGGTAATATTGGTTTCATGCATTCCATAATAGACTCATCAAAATAATTTAAAGTTGTTAGCTTTCAATAGATATGCAAAATACAACTTGAATAGTTAAATTATTTGTGTTAATTAATTAAATTATTTAATTTTTTATTGAAAAGACAAGGACACTATCAAAGTGCACAACAGGGTAGCAGTGGAAGAAACCCAAGTCTAATTTTTTTTCTTTCAATTTGAACCAAGAGAAAACCAATAAACCCAAGAAAAATAAAAAATAGGCAGCAAATATATCAACCACATAATACGATAAGATAAGAATAAAACCAATCACACGAGACACCAAATTTATTCTAAAAAAACTTTTCATGTGAAGAGTAAAAATTCATGGGACCAAAACCTCTACTATAATCACCAATAGTTACAATAATGTTCTCCAAAATTGTCCATCAAACAAGTTCCAAACAACGAGCAACAACACAACATGAATGCACCAAAACTAAAGAGGAAAAAAGGGCAAAAGCACAAAAATGCAGCACTGTCCACGGATAATAAATAGAATCTACAGGTCACCAAATTTAACTTCTTTGGTTTCTAATCAAAGATTGAGATGAGGAAACTTGTTGTCCAAAAATCAGTTCAATCGAACAAGAAATAGAGCGAAAATCACAATTTGAAGTTGACTGTTGTGGCTAAAATTTTAGTAAAAAATCTGCACTCTATCTCTATATTTAGGTACAAAAAATTCTTTTGTGAATGGTGAAATAAAACCTAAAAAGGTCTATATATACGCTCCATAGTAATGGGCTTATTAGCAAAAGTGGATTGTCCAAAATGGACTTTATTATCTACATAGGAAGGGAAAAACACCCATAACTCAACAATTTTCTCCCTCACGACTATGTGGAGGAGACCGTCAATCCGGCGATCATGCAATAATCTTTAAACTTTCCTCTTGTCAAAGCTTTAGTCATCATGTCGAAATCAGTATCATCTATATGAATCTTCTCAAGTTCAAGCAACTTAAAATCTAAGACATCTTAAATCCAATGGTATCTTACATCAATATGTTTAGACCGACCATGAAATGTAGAATTCTTGCCAAGATGTATAGAATTTTAATTGTCGCAATTAAATACATACCACTCTTGATCACAATCAAGTTCCCCCAAAAATTTCTTCATCTAAAGCAATTCTTTAAAAGCTTCAACGACAACAATAAGCTCAACTTTTGTAGGACATAGAACAATACATCTTTACAACCTAGATTGCCAAGACACAACACCCCCTGCAAAAGTAACTAAATACTCTGAAGTAGACTTATGAGTATCAACATTACCAACCATGTCTGAATCAATATAACCACAAAGAATAGACTTTCTTGTACCAAAACACAAACTCAGACTAGAAGTGCCACAAGGATATCTCATAATTCGCTTCACAATATTTCGATGTTCTCTTTTTGAATTTAAAAAATGATTAACAATACCAACAACATGAGCAATATCCTATATTGTACATATCATTGTATACATCAAACTACCAACGGTTGAAGCATAATGAACTTTCTTCATATCTTCCTTCTCATCATCACTAAAAGGATACTATTTCGTGTTCAATTTGAAGTGCATAGCTCAAGGTGTACTGACAACCTTAGCATTATTCATTATGAGCCTTCGAAGTACTTTCTGGATGTACTTTGCTTGCGATAACCACAACTTCTTGGCTTTCTATCACGAACAATTTGCATGTCAAGAATTTGTCTTGTTGGTCCTAATTCATTCATAGAAAAGACTTACTCAACTCTTGTTTCAACTTTTGAATTCTACAAGCATTATGACCAACAATAAGAATGTCATCAACATAAAGCAACATGATAATAAAGTCACCATCAGAGAAATTTTGCACAAAAATAAAATGATTTGAAGTAGTCTTCTTGAAGTCTTGCTGACTCATAAAGGAACCAAACTTCTTATACCACTGTTTAGGATCTTGTTTTAAATCATACAAACTATTATTCAATTTGCAAATGTAATTCTCTTTTTTCTTAACTTTAAAATCTTTCGGCTGCTTCATATAAATTTCTTCATCTAAGTCACCATGGAGAAAAATAGTTTTAACATTCATTTGCTCAACCTCTAAATCTAAACTTGCAGCTAAGCATAAAACTACACGAATGACTGATATTTTCATAATTGGAGAGAATATCTCATCAAAATCATTTTTTTTGGTTAAATCTTTTCACAACCAATATAACCTTTTACTGTGGAACTAGGTTACCATCTTTATATTTCACCTAAAAAATGCACCTGCTTTTTAAAGTTTTTCTGTCTCTAGGTAGCTTAATCAAATTAAAGGTATGATTATCATGTAAAGATTTAATCTCATCTTCCATAGCATCAAATCACTTTTCTTTTTCTTCACTTTTCATAGCCTTACAAGACTCTTAGTTTCTCTCCCGTCAGTCAAGAGTACAAACTCAAAGGTATTCTCTATCTAGTAGATTATCTGAGAGAACTCTCTAGAGCATCAATAACTGATTGTTGATCAACCATATCAACTTGCACTAGTTTTGGTTATTCTGTACATGATCATCATCTTCATAATCAACTTGATTTTTAGCATCATGAAGATTTTCTTTAGGAGCAACAATCAAATGAACTGGATCAACATCTACTAAGTTCTCACTACTCTGAGAATCAACCTTTTCAACTTTGTCAGAATCTTCAATTATTTGGTTTTCAACTTCGTTTGTTGATTCCAATAATAACTTACAAGCTAGTGACCATTTACTAGATTGTGAGTTGGTTTTGAAACCGTTCTTCGTATTTATGTCCTTGTGTGTTTTTCTTATTCTTTGGAGTCATTGTAAACATTTGGTTCACCTCTCAACACCTCACAGAGTACAAGCAAGCATACAACACTTGTGGAATTAAGTGTGAGGAATCAGAGAACAAAGAAATAAAGGGAGAGTGTGAAGACCTCTCTTTTACAACTAACTCATTTGTTGTTTTGTACTGAAACTTCTTGCCTAAACTCAATTGAGCCAGATTAGATTGAAGGCAAATCTCAAGATGGAGAGAAAGCCAAGATGCAAAATGAAGGTGTTGGCCGAGACTTGAAATTGTTGTGTTCTCGGTTTTTATTATTTTGTGGACTGATTTGGTTTAGTTATACCGTGAATTTGAGGTCAAATTCCTCTCAAGATGGAGAGTATAATATGAGCACGATCATGACGATGGATATTTTTGAGTATTTTGAATGCAACTGAGGGAGTGTGCAAATTGAAGTGTGAAGAAGGGCCTTGGTGTGCACAAAACCACCCCAAAACTCACTCCATGGGCACCTATTTTGTGCCTTTTTCATTAAAGGGCTCTTTTGTCTTTTTACCTCTTATTGTAATAAGTCTATAAATAGAACATGATAGGGTTTTAGTTCATTAGTTATTGAATATTGATGAAAGAACACTTCTCTTGAGAGAGAGCCACCCTAGGCCAAAACTAGGACATGAGCAAGTGTGGACTCACTTGTGAATGTGTATTGCTTGGAAACGATGGTGCTTAAGCGGTGGAATACCTCTCGTGTCTTCGTAAGAGTATGGTGCTGCTATTGTAAGTCTTAGAGGTCCTTAGATTTAATATATCTTTGGGTTCTTGGGTCTTATTGTAGTGTATGTCTCATTATCTATCTCTACATTTCATGTCTTAGTTAGTGTTATCTAGGAAAACTGTTAGTTCTTGTTGTTCTTGTAATCTTGTAATCATTGGATTATTGTTATCCTATTGTGGTTCTTCTTATTATAATGTTGTTTATCCCTTGTTATTGTTAGTCATTTACACCTTGTTTCTTGTTGTTGTTGGAGCCAAGAATTGTGTTTGAGTTGCTCTCGGGTTTCCCTTTGTTTGTGGATTGTTTTGACTTCTTTTTTATACGATCCAAGTTTTTATCGTATTAGTTTGATTCTTCGATTTGATTTGACTTGATGGTTTGGTCTATACACCCCTAATTATGATATACACTAAATCTGTAATATAAATGGGAAAAGTTGAAGGGTGTTAAATCATGGTGGAAAAATTAGGTGACATATTTTGACACAAGAGCTTTACACTTTGGGATCAAAGTCTTATTCCAAGATGATAATGAAAATCCAATTCAGCAAAAAAATTTTGCTCCTTAAAATATCTTATATTACATATTATTACAAATTTCAACTATTAGTTATGAATCATCTACGAAATTCATAGCTAATTTCGAGTATTATAATAGTGATACTATCATTCAATAGTCTTGAAAGGATAATAAGCTATTCCATTGACCCCTGAAGTTCTAGTTGAGCACATTAAGAACATTGATCTCTTTATGCCCATTTAATCTTTATTTTCCAATTATACCAAAAAAATTTGTCCAAATTTGAATTTGATTTTTTTCAAAATTCTCTCTAAGTTTTTTCACAACTGTATTTTTTCAAATTTGCTTTTGTCCAAATTTAAATTTGTGGTCTAGGTTTTTCACAAACGTATTTTTCCAAATTTGTTTTTGTAAATTTGAATTTGATTTTTTCCAAAATTCTCTCAAGGTTTTTCACATTTCAAATTTGTTTTTTTTTTTGAATTTGAATTTGTGTTCTCGGTTTTAGTATGTATTTTATCAAAATTGTGTTCTAGGTTTTTCACAACGTATTTTTCCAAATTTCTTAATTTTTTGTTCAAATTTGAATTTGTGTTCTACTGTCTAATAATTTTTGTCCAAATTAGTAAAAGCCGTCTTTTTTCAAAACTCTCTCAAGTTTTTTCCACAAAAATCTCTCCCCTTTGTGAGTTCTGAGGTTACACTAAATAGGATATTTGTTTAAATAATAAACATGAATACAATAATTAAATTTAATATCTTTTGAGTATGTAAAGATGAAGAATTTATTTATTAAACCTAACCTTTACCAAAAATATTTTTAAAAGCCAATTGACATTCATCTATCACCTGTAAACTGTAATAAAATAATACAATGATAGAGACATTAAAAAAATGCAATTAAATCTAATCTTTACACACAAAAATTTCCTCAAATTCGTCTGACTCTCATCTAACACCTATAAACTATAACAAAATAATATGATAATAGTGATATCAAAATAATACAACTAAACCTAACCTTTACATAAAAAACTTCTCAAAGTACACTACCAGAAAAAGGCAAATTACCTGGGAATATTACTTGGGGATTTCGTCTGCAGATATTTCCTGCGAATTTTCATGCAAAAGTCTAAAATATCTAAATTTTAGTATATTTTACTTGCAAAAAATATTTTCTCAAGAAAATCCGCAGGTAAATTTGGCGCAACTTTCCGCAAAATATTACCTGCAAAATTATGTTGGAAATTAATCTACAAGAATTTTTTTTCATGGGTAAATTCAGTAGTAAGCAACAAAAATAAATTCTTTTATTAATTTGCAAAAAATCCCTATGTAACCTGAGAAAATTGAAGGAAAGGTGTCTTTTAAGTCTTGAATGAAGGATTGGTGACATTGACCAACAGATAGGGTCAAACATCATTAGAAAACTTGATTAAGTTAATTTTGGACTTGATTAATATTTTCAAAACTTTCTAATCTTTTCAAAAATACAAATCAACCCAACCCACACCCCTCTTCAATCTTAATCAACCACTTTTTCTCTCCAGTTTCTCCCAACCAACAGTTCTGTAAAATTTCTCCCTTCAACCTCCAGCGACAAATAGTCGGCCGAGTTCCTTTTCGACTTTCAACCATCAATCAACGTGAATACTTCTCCGATGAAAACAACTTCGAGTTCTTCATCCTCCCATTTCCTTTTTCACAGGTAAGAAATTATGAAGAAACAGAGAACTTGAGCCAACTACTCTTCTGGTATTGAAATATGGACTGAATAAAATGCTAATTTTTGATATTTCTATATTTCTTATTCTCGTTGTTGTACTGTTGATTCAAATTTGTTGGTGATTTTTGGTCACAGTTAATGTTCTTAATGTGTATGTGTATGTGTGATATGTTGGTGTTGCTGGGTTGATTTGTTATTTGTCTTGATAGAAATGGTATTGCAACAGTTGAAATATCTGATGTAATAGATAAAATATATGATGCGACAGATGAAAATCTGATGCAACAAATTAAAAATCTAATGCAACTATGAAAATCTAATGCAACAGGTGAATAATCTAACAGATTATTCATCTGTTATGACCTACGACTCTTCTGTTTGGAAGAAATATAAACAATATTGATCCAACAGATAACTGATTAGTGATCTGTTTTTATTCTTTCCAACGGTTTACTCTTCATTTTAAAATCTGATGCAATAAATTAAAAATCTAATCCAACTATGAAAATCTGATGCAACAGGTGAACAATCTAACAGATCATTCATCTGTTGTGACAGATGACTCTTCTATTTGGATGAAATCTAAACAATATTGATCCAACAGATAACTGATTAATGATCTATTTTTATTCTTTCCAACAGTTTACTCTTCATTTTACAATAGATTAGGACTGTTTTTATTATTTTCAATGATTTACTCATACAGGTAGGTTATCTGTTGTAATATATAACATATTTGGTGCAACAGATTAGTGATCCATTTTTATTCTTTCCAATGATTTACTCATTCGTTGCAACAGGTCGGTTATATATTGCAACAGATAAAATACCTGGTGCAACAGATTAGTGATCTATTTTTATTGTTTTCAATGAATTACTCATCCATTACAATGGGTCAGTTATGTGTTGCATCAGATAAAATACCAGTGCAACAGATAGTGCTGTTTTTATGGTTTCCACTATTACTCATCTGTTGTAATAGGTCGGTTATATGTTGCAACAGATAACATACCTGGTGTAACAGATTAGTTGTCTGTTGGAACTGTTATATTACTGTTATGCATTAATCAATTATAACCTATGTTATGTTCCTGTTAATTTAAGATAACATGGCTTCCAGAATAAAAGAAATCGAATTAAGTCCAAGTAAAGGAACCAGTGCAGCAGCTCAGCTATATCCATCACTCTATGAGCTTGCTTTACAAGCGTTATCTTAATCTGGAGCATAGGATAATGAACACGGAGAGGAGGAATCTTTCAAAAGAGATGATCCAAATGCTAATAGCCCTTCCATCAAAGAGTTGGGCAAAACCTTCGGCATTGATCATTATCCTGTGAGAATGCAGTGCGATGGTGCCACAGATTTAACGGGTGATTTGGTGGTTAAGTCAGTCATGGGAAAATCTTTCGACGCCTTTAGAAAAATACTTTGAGAATAAAAATTGGATTCTTATTTCAGGGAAAGTTGCTTTAGGAAATATCTTGAGTTGCCGGAGGACAACAATGCTTATTTTCAGATGAAAATGGTAGATGATCTTCTCAAGCGCAGGTTTATATATGAAAACAAAGATAAGACGGATAAGGTATGGATAAATTACTGTGGCATGCCTGTTTGTTTTGGTTGGGAGGAGTTTCCTATAGTTATCGGACTAAAATATTATCCTCCTTCTCCTTCTCAAGTTATACCTACTCTGACCTAAAAAAAAAAAAAACACCCCACACACCTAAGAAAGGAAAAGACAAGTCGAGTGATCGTGATGACCTGGTGTCCATTGTTGGTCCAAGCTTCAAAAACAAAAATCTGATTGAAGCGTTGAAAGGTAAAAGACTTTCAAAGAAGCACAAGCAATCATTGTGCTTCGTTTGGTTTGTACATAATGTTCTTTAGGTGAGAGACGTTAACAACAACATAAGCCTCGGTTTAATAAATCTCTCCGAGGATCTTGAGGCATTTAACAGCTATCCTTGGGGTTATGAAAGCTTCAAAATGACTGTCGAATATTTGTTGACTCCGTTAACGCTAAAAGCAGTCAACTTATATGGTTTTCCATGGGCCTTCATGGTAAATATTTCTTTTATCATGATATGATTCATCATTTTTTATTCAATAATGCTTTTGATTTATTGGCGTTATGTTATAGGCTTGGGCATTTAAAGTCATTCCTTATTTGAGACAACAAGTGAACTACCAGGAAGAAGTTTCCTGTCCAAGAATTCTGAGATGGTTGTCGGCCAAAATCGATAAAAATGTAAAATTTCTTGATCTTTTCAAACCCCCCAAGGAAGCAGTAAGTCCAATTCTAATTAAGTTTTTGTTTTAATTAATGATTAAATGATTTCATCATCATTCTTAATATATGTACTGATTTATTTTAGATTGTCCATTCGTCGCTTGTTCCAACCAACCGAGAGTTGAAGATGCCATTTTTTCTTACTTTACAGTCTGTGCAAACTTTATCGGACCCTAAGGTCGTTGATGGAATAAAAATGGAATTTTTTGGAGCAACAACCATCACAAGAAAAATAATTTTTTAGGGTGGGGCTAATGATGTTGCTCTTACAGTTTTTGAAACAACAAGACATTATGATTATGATCATAATGGTTGTACAAATTTTTCTCCAGATTTTGCCATATCTAGCGGATGTTCTTTATGCAAATGTCAAGACTGCAGGGAGAAACACGATGGAGTGATTAATGCTATTAATGCACTAATTGCTTTTGTAAAGAAAATGACATCTAAGAGGGGTGTCATTCCATCAAAGAGGATTTCATATTCAGACACTTCACTAGAGATCAAGGTGGATAAGAAAAGAAGGAAAGACACTTTCAAGGCATCATAAATTATCAAAAAAAGCAAGATTGCAATGTCTCTGTCTTTGTCTTACACCGATGTTCAGTGTGCAAGGGCCACAAAAGAGCAGCATGAGCTGAAGAAGGTGAATGTACATCATCTGTTCCAAAAAAAAAACAAGAACATACCTATTTCAACAGATGATACATTTGCTGAAAATTATCAAACAGATGTATACATCTGTTGCAACTGTTGTCTAACCTGTTGCATCATATTCATTATCTATTTCAATAGTTGAATCTTATGTTGCAACAGATGGGTCATCTGTTTGAAATTATCGTACTGCTCTGATTTACCTGTTTGAATTTATCCTAACAGATAATCCATCTGATGTAATAGAAGAATCATCTATTGCAATAGATGGAAAATCTGTTGTATATCTCTACTTAGCATTGACAATTCTGACTTTTCAGGTGGATATCACAGCTACTGTCGAAGAGCATAATATGACAGTTGATAATCCATCAACTGCTTCCAAAGATGAAGAAAAAATGAAGCCTGTCAGTTTGGGAGAACAAAAGAATTATCCGTTTGAAGGGTTCAACATCTCGGACGAGGCTCTAAAAAAACTAATAAAGTTGATCAACAACTATTCAGAAAGGATTGCTGATGAGCTGTTAAAGTATCATGCCGACAGGTACATAAATCAATTTTATGGATATTGGTTTATACAATTCTTGTTGTAAGAACCTGACATTAACACATATAAATCATCATGTAGAAAATAAAATGACGAACACTACAAAGTGAATGAATCAAGTCTTGGTTTTGATATGTTCGACTTTGTTGTTGCACATCTCGGAACAAAGAATTGGTTCTATTTGGTGTCACAGCCTCAAACTTGCTGGAATGATGAGGTTTAAAGGCCATAAATATTACTATTAATTAATAATTTATTTAATTGCACCTATGTATTGATTTTTTTGTCACGTAATCCAAAATGTTTAATAATATGTGCAGCACATCGATGTCATTTTTTACTACCTCCGAAAGAAGGCCAAGTTGCAAACTCAAAAATAATACAGATACACAATAGGCAATTATTTGTACAAAGTTTACATCACTAATGCCTATGATAGGTATTGTCAATAGCAGCAGGAAGTTTCCCGAAATAAGGAATGCTTAATCAACATCATCAAAGGTTTTTGCATTTCGGTTGGCTTACCTTGGCATTTGATCGACAAAGTGTACATCCCAATCAATTATGGTGATGAATTTCATTGGGTGTTGGTTGTCGTCATTCTAAAAGAGAGGCGCATCCGAGTTTATGACTCGATGTCGTGAAGGAGATACAAAAGCTAGCCAAAATATTGCCTACTTACTTTGATATGAGTGGCTTTTTGGATCAAAGTACTGATTGGTCGACAATTGAAGCATACCGGGATAAAATGGCTTATCCATTTGATGTATAGTATGTTGACGGAATTTCTCAACAAACCATTGGTAGCCTATAAGTTTAAGTGTCATGATTTAGTTTCATTTCATAAATTTCACAACACTTGCATGAACTGCAAGATATGGATTATCTATTTTTTTATAACGCAGGGATTGCAGTCCTTTTGTTGCCACCTATGCGAAGTATTTGAGCAATGGATTATAAGTACCAAATGATGGACTTGATGACAGATTACTCTGCAAAAGATATGTTGCTCTTTTATGGAAATATGGAGAAGCGAAAGCTCAGAATCCGTACGCAACCGACGTTAAAGATCCACGACCAAAGCCGAATTCCATAGTACTGGATGAAGAACAACTTGTCCATATTGATTAGATCTTTATAGATCGAGTCCATCAATGTAATAACCTATCCTCCTTGGTTTAACTTGTTGATTTATTTGTAGAGTAGATCGTTTGTACTCATAATGATTTTTTTTATATTTCATTTATTTGTTGAGTTATTTTATTTCATGTAATTTTCGAAGGCTTCGATTTATTTTATTCTGTCTATGAATATAATTAATTCTGAGGTTTGAACATGTTAATTAAAATGGAGTACTAGATTCAAATATCATAACAGATAATATATCTGCTGCAACAGACGACATATCTTATCAGATAGATTTAGACATATGTGCAACATGAGATGCAACACATAGGTCATCTACTAGAAATTATATAACAGGTCTTCCTACTTTTTTCATTTTCTCTAACAGATTATCGATCAGTTGCAATAAATAAGTTATATGTTGCAACAGATCATAAATCTGTTACGACAGACAGATAGGGAACATCTGCATAATGCATCAGATAACCAACCTATTCCAACAGATAATCAATCTATCACAACAGGTCTGTTACGACAGATATAAAATCTGTTGTATTATAAAAATTCAACTTTGCCAGACAAAAATTATTGCTCCTATATGTATAGTGAATTGGCTTGAAATGAAAATTTGTTATTGTGTTCATCTCTGTCTTTGTACATGTTCTTTTTTAAACACGGACTCCAACCATTTAGTTAGTACCCCATATGCCCAGATCCATTTCATCTTTCCCACAACTGTGTCGCACACACCAAACATGTATGTGCCGATCAGCAAACACTCTATGTATGCAAGCGAGTACAGCCCGCACGCTGCACCGGTTGTATTTTTGGGGAGCTAGATGTTCTTATTTTGACCTTCAAAAACCCATGATTCCTTCGCCAATATTTTAGCCAGCAAATAATCCATCAGCTTACTCTGCGTCAACAACTTGGGCAATAACTTTGAGTGTGGCTGCACGTAGGTTAAAAACGTCTTCTCACTGAACATAGGTAAGTTGAAGTCATAAACCTTAATCTTTTCCTCGTATAGTATTATCTCAACAGTGAGAAAATGGGAGACATCCACGTTCATGACTGCAAGGATTCTCTTTGCCTTGGTCCAGCTCTTGCCGTGTGAATATGGCCTCTTCTCTCTAACATATTTAATCACTTGTTCATCCTATTGGAATGTAAAAACTAACTGATCAAATCCCAGGCCACCGGAATCATCTAGATTATGAAGATCAGCGTACCTATTTTTGAAATTATTGTAGAAGTTTAGGTCCATTATCCTATCAGCAGCATCATAAGCATCTGGGTACGCTAATTGTCTGCCCCTCATGAGGCAGAGAATTTCATCAATATACTGTGGTATAAGAAGATAATTTTTAAATAGGTTAGTAATTGTAAAGAATAAAAATGCAGTGGAAAGAATTCGATGTAGAGGGTTCTCTGAATCAGTTCATAGATTACCCAGCCAACGCAACTTATGCAACATATGTGTATTATGTTGCAATAAAATACCAAGTTGTTGCAATAGATTACACATCTGCTGCGAAAGATTCTTCTTCATGGAGTAGATTGGAAGGGTAGGTTAGCAAAAGTAAACCTACCTTGTCCTCGTACCACACGCACATATTTGTCATATTCGAGAAGTCTTTGGCGGCAAATGAATCCATGGTGTATTCTTTTTTAACCTTCATCTTGATGAATTCTTCCAGTTCTTTCTTCTTCTCCTTGCCAAGCACCGCAAATATGTCCTTCTTTGGCGGCCCCTGAACTTCAACAACTATTGGAGCGAGGGGAGTTGTATAAGAGTGCATGGCTCTCTCACCTCGTTGGATGGTATGACACCCCTCCTGGATTTCAACTCCTCGGTAGCTTTCGTAATAGCCTCTAGCTTGTCGAGGAGTTTATCCTCTCTGTCCTTGCATATATCCTCTCTGTCCTTGCATACTTTGTATTTGTAATGAGAACATGAGGGTGAGGAGGGGTGAGAGGGACCACTATAAGGGTGGGAGGAACCGTTGTAGGGGTGAGAGGGAGGACCTGTACAAGGGGTGTTTTTAAACATGTTTATTTTTTCCTGAGCACCAACATGCTCATAATCATGACTGGCAGCAGAAGCAGAAGCAAGATGGCTTCCACCATCACAAACAACTCCACCAGCAATACCCCCAGAAAAAGAACCCGGATCTATTGCAGCTTAAGTTAGGTCGTAAAGAGCTTCAACATTAGACTGACCTTGCCTAACTGCTCTTCTTATGGATGTTGATCCATCTAATTCCTTCTTTATTAACTCCATCGTTGGGTCTTCTTTTGTATCAACAAGACCCAGAGTAAGAAAAGAAGTCATCCCCAGCTCATCAATGGTAGGCACGATCCAAGGATGCACAACCTATCAAAAATGATAGGAGGAATTTAAATCATATAATAATAATTTGCAGTCAGTTGGGTTACATAGGGCTCGGGTTATGTTGACACAGCCAACTTATGTAACGGACGATCTAGCTACTGCAACAGCTGATCTGTATGTTGAAACAGATTGATAATATGTTGCATCAGAATACCCATCTATTGCATAATTTACAGTAGATGGGTAATCTGTTGAGTAGGGTTCAGAGAACAGAGCAACATATGATTAATCTATTGTGAAATATGGATTGTTTGTTGCAACAGATTACCCATTGCACCAGTTACAGTTGACGGGTAATCTCTTACAACAGATGGAATATCTATTTCAATATCGTTCTTTGAGGCAAATTATTTTAGTTGAAAGAAGACGTACTGCATCATCCATAGGGTTAAACAGATCAGCCTAATATTTTATTTGCTGCTATCTACTGCAGCCAACCACCTAAGGATACTTCGATGAGAAATCTTATCTGGTTAATCCATGAAATACTTTCGGAGAGGATGAATGGGTTCACATGCCCAAGCCTAAAAATTGTAAACAGGAAGCAAGCAAAAAAAAAGTCACAATTATATTCAATATAAATTAATGAATGAGTAAAAATAGTAATCAATTTTACCATGAAAGCCCAAGGAAAGCCGTATAATGTGGTCGTCTTTGGCTTTATCTCTTTCAGTAAATATTTGAGAGTCAAGTAGTAGCTATCGTATCCTTAAGGATAATCATTGAATCTCCCAAAATCATCAGCAAGCACGAACAAATCACGTTCTATGACCTTCTTGACGTCTCTTGCCAATAAAACGGAATGGACAAACCAAACTAAGCACAATTTCTCCCTATAGTGCTTCGGTATGTCTTTATTCTTTAGATCCGCTATCAAATCCTTCACTTTGTAGCTAAGTCCAACAATGCCCAACTACCCATCTTTTTTTACCTTGCGTTTGTTAAACCCTTTGTTGGGTGCTTTCTTGATGGAAGGTTCTTCTGGACGATCGCATCTCAAGCCCGTCATAATGGCAAACTCTTTACATCCAAAACAAATTGGCATGCCACAGCAGTTGATCCAGACTTCATCCATCTTATTTCTGCCCTCCTTCGGACCTCCATCATCCCCCGCATACATGATCCTACGCTTGAAAAGGTCATATACCATGATCATTGGGAAACGAAGAGGATAGGGCCCAGACAGTTCAAGAAAGTGTGCAAAGCAGCTCTTCTTAAATAGTCCATCTATATTTTCCTTCTTCATAATACTCCTAAGTTCGTCAAAAGGTTTCCGCAACTGACATTTAAGTACAAGATCACCAAATACTGCATTAGGTTATTCATCGGCATCACAACTCGAAACTTGTCAATACTAATGGTTTTGACAGAATCATGCTGGAATTTTGATATTATTTCATGCCCCATTGGTGAGGAGGAGTTATCACTTTCCTCGGCTTCATTTTTCCCTGACTGAGATTGTCTTGGAAGTTCCTCCAAATCTATCTGTACTCTAGCCTTTTTTGTTTGGTGATCGAAAGTTGATTAGCTTTCTCCACTCTCTGTTTCTTTTCTTTGGGAGACATCTTTTAACTACAAACAACAGAAAAACAAAAAATACATTGCATTCGATGTCTGCCTAATTTTTTTAAAAAAGGTGAGACAAATTTCAATAAACTATTCTTACCACATAACCAAAAAAAATACTACAACGGACAACCCATCAGTTGGAACAGATGGGGAACCCGAATCTGTTTGAAGACCTATTTAATATCTCCCCATAGATATTCCACCTGTTGCAACAGGTGGAGAAAATTCAATAAACTATTCTCTGCCACATTACAAGAAAATACTCCAACGAATAACCTATCATTTAGAACAGATGGAGAATCTATTTGAAGACCTATTTAATATCTCCCAACAGATCTTCCACCCATTGTAACAGATGGACCACCACTACCACAACCAATGCCACGACCAATGCCACCAAGACCACCACCAATGCCAACACTAAGACTACTGACACCACCACCAAAAAATACAAATACCAACACCACCAACAACAACCACCAATAACACCACAAACACCATCCAATAATACCACAACAGTCAACAAAACACTTAGAGAAAAACTAGGGTTTTCTCGGGTGCTTCCTACTTTTTTAGCATCAAAACTCAAAATTGTTAACCCATTCTCGAAGATAACACAACTAAAAGTCTTCTTTTTTTATCATTAACTAAAAATCCCTATTTTTTAGAATAAAGAACAAATGTAGAACTCTTCTTGAACTCTGTTACATGCGAAGATAGAGAAAACAACGGATCCAAACAGGAATGAAGTTGAAAAAATGACTATATGTAGTAGTAAATGGGAAGAAAATCGACCTGTCTTGAAGGGTTGAGCAATATGCTGAGTAGTTGTTGTTTGTATTATTTGTATTGTTGAGAGGAAGAGGACACCCCGAGAGAGAAAGAGAGAGAGAGGGAAGAGAGAGAACTTAAGATTTGAAATGAAAAAATTTTCGCACAAATAGATGATTTGTATGAGTTGATTTGTAATGTTGGAAAAGAATGACAAGTTTTGAAATTGCTAATTTGGTCCGAATTAATCTTAATTAATTTTAAAAATTTTAAAAGATATATTTTTTAAAACATTGAGTTGATGAGAACTCATTTCTACTCAGAGTAATCGATCAACGACTCGGGTCGAGATGAACGCAATACCAGCACCATGCAATTGCAAAGACTTAATTGGATTTGTAGTTGACCCTGTGAGCTCATTCATTCATCCCTACTTCCACCTAAATCAACTTAGGTACTATCACTATCCTAACATTTAGTTGATGAGAACTCATTTCAAATCAAAGTGATCGATTGACGACTCAGGTCGGGATGAATGTTATACCAACGTCATGTAATTGGAAAGACTCGATTGGATTTGTAGTTGACCTTGCGAGATTATTCATTCATCCCTAGTTCCACCTAAATCAACTTAGGTACTATCACTATCCTAACATTGAGTTGATGAGAACTTATTTCAGCTCAGAGTGATTGATCGACAACTCGGGTTGGGATGAACGTAATACCAATGCCAGGCAATTGCAAAGACTCAATTGGATTTGTAGTTGACCCTGCGAGCTCACTCATTCATCCCTAGTTCTACCTAAATCAACTTAGGTACTATCACTATCCTAACATTGAGTTGATGAGAACTCATTTTAACTTAGAGTGATCAATTAACGACTCGGGTCGGGATGAACGCAATACTAACGCCATGCAATTGCAA